>NC_021165.2:23466157-23472057 GCF_000331145.2 Cicer arietinum | reverse complement strand
GGAATGTCCGAGAATAATTAATTTAAGTTGGAGCATCAACACACCACCGCTACATCAAACTTGGAGTCTACACCAACAATACTGATGATCTACCTTATGAGTTCTTACAAGAAAATTAGTATTTTTTTCTTTATATTCTAAATATTACATTGATAGAGAACGATGGCACTCGAAAAAAAATTATAATTCGCTAATTTGTAGTAGAAGATAAATAAATATATGTATTGTCTTTCAATTTTATAATAATAGGTGAACGGTCAAATGCACCTCCAACTCCTTATTTTTTATATTATTTAATCAAAACATAAATTTAATGAAAATTATTAAAAATGTTAATTATTCATTAATATATTATTTAATTGATTATAATTAATAAAAATTCGTACCCTTTATATATATAGTAATTATTATTGATAGATAAAATAATGAATATTTTGTTATTTAAAAAATAGTAATTATTATTGATAGATAATTTTTTTTTGAGGAAATACATTCAAAAATAGTTTAGAAATTTTACATTCAAGATAATATAGGAACTTGTGCATAAAAAACTATTAATTGTATAGTGTAGTTCAAATATTAATGATTGCGTAATGTAGGAACTCTACATTTTGTTTTGTTAACAGAAATAAAAGTAGCTTTTTATAAGTATTGACCAGAAAAGAACACATCCAACAACAAGTTATCGAATCAAAACAAAACACAAAGAACTTAGAAAATTTATGTTTATTTAAATTAATTTAAATATTACTTTGAATCGAAAATGTCCGAAACAAAAAATACAAATGTAGAAATTTTAGAATGATAAAGCTTTTTGACATTCAAAAGTTAGTGTGTATCTGCAAAGATTTTAAGTGAAATTTATCTTCTTTAGACTTTTTTTATTTATAGGAAACCATGATTACTACTAGTTTTATTTTTTTTTTTGTTACGACCAATATTAAAAATTAATATTATTAGTATTTTGATGATGGTATAGATCAAATCCACGATTTTCTTGTCATTTAGATTCTCTAACTCTCACGCTACAACCATCAAATTAACCTAACATTCCCGTTTAAATGTTTTTATGATTATTATGGGAGATATATATTTGTGAAAGAAGAATGAAATGTGTGTAAAAATTTGAAAAATAGAGCACAGAAAATATCACTATTAGATATATATGAGTCCAATCAAATTATGTGAGTTCCATTAAAATTTATTGGGACACATGAATTTTAACTAATAAATGAATTTTAACTAATAAAAGAGAATGTGTTAAAAAGTATGTTAAAAAGTGTGTTGCTAATATTATTTATTATAGAATGAGTAAAATTGAAGTTTTGTGAATGATTTAATTCATCAATTGAACAAGATATTATAAATGAAGGATTGTATATAGGTTGAATATCTCCTTACATCTCTCAAAAAATATAAAACCAACTTACAATTAACTAATGAATGATAAAGAGGAAAACATTATCAAGTCAACTATTTATCTAATTATCCCTTAAGATGAAATGTGTCTATTATATTTTAACTTGAAAAATGTTATCAAGTTACTAACTACTTCCTCCATTCTTAAACTTTGATCCTTTTAGCATTGGATACACGTATTAAAACATAATAAATTTATCTTGATTAAGTCTTTTTAACCCTTCATTCATTAAATAAAAATAAAATTTATTTAATGCATACTTTTGAGTTTTTAAGGATACAAAACAAAAAACATCATAAATTATATCTTTGATTTTTTAAAAGAACTAAAATTTTGGAACATAAATAAAATACTTAAAGGATTAAATATCAAGTTAAAAATTGTTGCAAAAACAAGAGGAAGTAGAAAAAGAAAAGGAGAAAATATACAGATGATACATATAGGAGAAAGATGATATAGACATTGACGAGTTTGATTTTGTTTTTAAGTCTTAACTCAACTGATAAATGTCGATATTGTTATATTGGATATCATATATCGAGTTAAAATTTAAAACCTCACAGTTGTATGTAAATTTCGAATGATAATTATATCATTTTATATACGAATAGAAAAAAAGTTTGATTTTAAATTAAAAAAAAATATATCCACAAATACACACAAAGTTTTGACGTGAAAAAAAAAATAAAATACAAAGAGGTATATCTTTTCAATAATGCATAATTTCATTTTCTGTAATGAATATATATAAAACGAGACATAAGGTTGGTTGATATGAATACACATTAATCTAGTAAATTAAGCCAAGCTTTTGCAAGGTATATTAATCAATACATTACATACAATAATACCTCGTGTATGGCACTTTTTAACGAGACATATGGTTGGTTGTTATGAACACACATGAACTTAGTAAATTAAGCGAAGTTTTCGCAAGGTATATTAATTAATACATTACAAATACAATAATATCTCGTGTATGGCATTAGGTAGTTGATGAGAATATAGAATTAGTAAGTTTGGTGAGAGTTTATGAATACATCACATGCTCTCTCTCTCTCTATATATATATATATACTTAAATCATGAACATACACACAAAGGCCTAAACCACCCAAACACAAAACATCTCATCTCTTAGCTGATCTTCTCCTCCCCCCTATCCTCTCAATCAAGGTAATGTTTCTTTATTTTTTTTCATTTTCATCTTTCTTAATCTCATCCATTGATGTCAATTTCCATGCATGCATGCTAATCTTTATCAAAAATATTTTACCAAATCTTTTAAATGTAGTTGTACCTTGTAATATTATTGTAAGTAAAAATTATTACTTTACGATTAAATGTAAATAATTTTTTAAATTTTATATAAAATATAACACAAATTTATTATATTATTTCTTTGAATATATCATTCAACTATAAGTATTAATATTTTATTTATTAAAGTATGGTTATATTACAAATATTAGCATTAAATGAGTTAAACATAATTAATTTTTGCTTATAATAGTGATTAAGATGTGAGATTATTATTATTTCTTATAATAGTGATAAAATAATGTATTATTATATTCCAAAATATAAATAAAAGTATATCAAAAAATAATATATTTGATCTAAATTTTCAACAAATATATTAATATCCATTTTTTATTTATATTTTGAAACAAAAGGAATACAAATTTGTACGATCCAAATGCCAATTCTTTCATAACTATTTAGCAGGTGTGTTAACATTTCATTACTTTTTTTTGTGATAAAAAATCATCGAATCTAAAAACTAAAATATTATTGGCCCGATTTGGGTTGACTATTCGATTTTTGTCGGCACATTATTATATATTTATATATATAAAATAGTATAGCTAAAAAAACATAAATATATATAAGAATAAGTGAAATTACACCAATATAATATTACATTAATATTATACTGTTTAATTATATTTTATAAATATTTTAATTATATTTTTGATATTAACCCATAATCATTTTTATGTCATCAAGATACATCAAAATTAGCATTATATAAAGTTATACCGCTGTTAATTTTAATACATTAAGATGACATATAAAATGTTAAAAATTAATATCAAAATTTATATATTATAATTTATATGATAATAACTTTCAATTCAATAATTGATTTTGAAAAAAATTTATCCCACGCGGTGTTATTGACTGAGTTCAACTTTTCAAGTCTAATTTGAACCATCTTTTATATATATATATATATATATATATATATAATTAATAATTGAGATAAATATTAATGAGTGTGTATATAAAAGTTCTTAAAATGTAAATTATTATGAGCAATTACATATTTAATGCATTAAGAAGTTCTTACATTTTTGATAAATAACTATTATGGTTGATAGTGAGACAAAAGCACTCCACAAAAAATGAAGATAATCATTAACGTAATAGATTCAACAATGGTGCGGTCACCAGAGAAGGTTGTACGAAGAACGGTTTGGAACTCTAACATCGATTTGAAGACAGTGAATATGCACACGTCTAGTGTTTACTTTTACAGAAGAAATGACACTTACAGTTCCAATTTCTTTGACGCGAAGATTATGAAGGAAGCTCTGAGCAAAGTGCTTGTTACATTCTATCCAATGGCTGGACGTTTTCAGTACGACAAACACGGTCGTGCTGAGATTGATTGTGATAATCAAGGAGTGCTCTTTGTGGAAGCTAACACTGATACAATCATAGACGATTTTGGTGATTTTGCGTCCACGCTTCAGCATTGTCAGCTTATCCCTGTAGTTGATTATTCGAGTGGAATCAGAACGTATCCTCTTCTGGTGTTGCAGGTGATTTTTTGATCATTTATGTATCAGTTATGCTGTAATCTCAAATTTGATCTCTTATCCTTTTTTATTTATTTATAAATATAGAAAATTCATCGTCATTTTCAAACAAGACCTAGAAAATTATCATCAATTTCAAGAAAATTTATATATACATCAAATCATATTTCATATCTTTGTCTTCAACAACATCAAATTCATCAAATAAAAAAATCACACTTTAAGATTTGATCCTCAAATCGCACTGCCAATATTTTCTTCTTCTTTTCTTCTTTCTATCATTCTCAATAAAATCCCTAATATAAATCTTAAAACGCGAGTTCTTTATTTTATGTTATTGGAAATGTAAATATAAATTTATTTGAAGATTTAAGTTATGAATTTGATGAAAATATGAATTTTGTTGAAGTAAAAAAGGATAAATGATCAAATTAAAAGAGTATATTTCTATTGACATTAGAACTTGAAAAGTATGGTATAGTGCAATTTAGTGAAGTTTAAGATTTTATCCCAAATCACCAAGACTATATATTGTTGGGAAAACCAGAGATAATTAGCAATAATTATCTCAATAATGTGGAATATTTTTTCCCCCACATGTGCAGATAAATGGCCAAACAGAAAATACAATTCCAAGAGCAATAATAATTGGCAGAAAATTAAATATGAGACAAACACAATTTTAACGTGGAAAACTTCCCTCAAATTGAGAGAATAAAAACCACGGGACCTAGTCCAGTAAAAACTTCCACTATAATAATTAATGGGTACACCAAGAGTCTTCCTAATAACAATAGGGAATATCAATCAACAATAACAACCTTATAATAACCTTCCACTAAAGTGAATATGTCAAAGTAACTCTCAGAGAAGATAAAACTACTCAAATTATATATTAAAATAACAAACTCAGTGGTAGGAATAACATACTAAATTTGTAGATCAAACGGAGCAAGTTTGCTACACACCTGTTACCACCATTGGAACCAAACCCTTATTTTTCTTCTCTGACAACCGTTCTTCTTCCGTTGTCTTTCTGTGTGTCTCTTAGGGATTTCTAAATGCTTTTTATTACCTTCAAGTGGACCAAGCCCATTAAAACCTTTTTTTTTTCTTTTTCTTTTTTTCTTTCAATAATAATAATAATATTAGTAAAATTGGTGGGTTCCACTTGGGGAGTGAGCCCACCCAACAAATCTCCCCCTCACGACTCAAGTGGGAAGGTACTGCTCAACCATGCCAGCTTTCTTTCTGCAACATATCATCTTCGACACAGGCAAGATCTTCGTCATCATATCTGAACCATTCTCATGAGTATGAACCTTCTCAATTAAAAATGACTTCATTTCCAGTGCATCTCGTATCCAATGATATCGCACTTCAATATGCTTCGACTTTGCATGAATAGTCGGATTCTTGCTGAGATGGATCGCACTCTGACGGTCACAAAATAACATAAACTTGTCTTGCTTGAGGTCTAACTCATGTAGGAATTTCTTCATCCACAAGAGTTCTTTGGAAGCTTCAGTTGCTGCAATGTACTCATCTTTAGTAGTAGATAAATAACACACTTTTTGTAGTCTTGATTGCCAAGACACAACTCCCCCTACAAACGTCATCATATAACCAGAAGTAGATTTTCTAGAATCAAGATC
>NC_021165.2:23463746-23466138 GCF_000331145.2 Cicer arietinum | reverse complement strand
TCACCACCTCCATAGCATAAACACGCTTCGGAAGTGCCTCTAAGGTATCTGAAAATCCACTTCACTGCTTGCCAATGATCTTTACCAGGATTAGAGAGAAATCGACTAACAACTCCAACTGCATGAGCAATATCTGGCCTTGTGCATACCATATCATACATCAAATTACCAATTGCGGATGGATAAAGAACCTTCTTCATCTCTTCTTTGTCTTTCTCACTTGTAGGACATTTATCAGAATTTAATTTAAAATGAGTAGCAAGTGGAGTACTAACAGGTTTGCAATTGCTCATGTTAAACCTCTCTAACACCTTCTCAATATGATTATGTTGAGACAACCACAATTTATTATTCTTCCTGTCACGAGTAATTCTCATACCCAGAATTTGCTTTGCAGGACCTAAGTCTTTCATTGCAAAAGACTTGTTCAAATCTTTCTTTAAAGATTGAATCTTCTTAGTGTCATGACCAACAATCAACATGTCATCCACATATAACAAGAGAATAATATAATCACCATAAGAGAATTTCTTGACAAACACACAATGGCCAGAAGTAGTTTTACCATACCCATGTTTCTCCATGAAAGAATCAAATTTCTTGTACCATTGTCGAGGTGTTTGCTTGAGCCCATACAAGCTTTTCTTCAATTTACACACAAGTTGCTCTTTACCTTTGACTTCGAAACCCTCTGGTTGCTCCATATAGATCTCTTCCTCCAAATCACCATGAAGGAATGCAGTTTTCACATCAAGTTGTTCAACTTCTAGGTTCAAACTAGCTGCTAGCCCAAGCACAACTCAGATAGAGGACATCTTCACCACAGGTGAAAAAATTTCATCAAAGTCAATACTTTTTCTCTGATTAAAACCTTTCACAACCAATCTTGCTTTGTATCTTGGTTGAGAACTATTCTCTTCTGTCTTTATCTTGTATACCCATTTGTTCTTGAGTGCTTTTCTACCATTAGGCAACTTTACCAAATCAAATGTGTGATTCTCATGCAAGGAATTCATCTCTTCTTGCATGGCCTTTAACCACTTTTCTTTATCAACATTTGTAATAGCTTCTTGATAATACTCTGGCTCTCCACTATCAGTGATCATCACATACTCATGTGGAGGATATCTTTGAGAAGGTTGACGTCCTGTAGTAGATCTTCTCAACTCAAACTCGGCTGGTGGCTCAACTGGAACATGCTCATCATGGTGAGGCACATGATCATCATTTACATTCTCATTATCTACCTGTATATCTCCCCCATCAACAAAGGTTTCTGCAGGGGCCTTAGGCGCAATATTTTCAATGTAACTTCTGGAATTTGGTTTCTATTTTTCAGCTTTATCAAAATCTTCAATAGTCTGGTCTTCAAGAAATATCACATATCGGCTTCTGATAATTTTCTTGTCAACCGGATCCCACAATCTATAACCAAATTCTTCATCACCATAACCGACGAATATACATTGTTTGGATTTACTATCAAGCTTGGACCTCTCATCTCTTGGAACGTGAACAAAACATCTGCAACCAAAAACTCTCAAATGACGGTAAGTCCACACTTTATTTGGAACATCACCATCAAGTGGAATAGAAGGAGAAAGATTGATCAAATCCACTGCAGTTTTCATTGCTTCACCCCAAAAGGATTTCGATAATTTTGCATGAGAAAACATACATCTGATTCTGTCATTAATCGTACGATTCATTCTCTCTGCAACACCCTTATGCTGAGGTGTCTTTGGAACTTTTTTCTCAAACCTGATTCCATGTTCTCTACAATACTCTTCAAATGGACCTCTGTATTCGCCACCGTTATCTGATCGAACATATTTCAATTTCCTTCCCTTTTCTCTTTCAACACTTGCATGAAAATGCTTGAAGGCTCCAAATACCTGGTCTTTAGATTTCAAAGGAAATGCCCACACTTTTCTAGAGTGGTCGTTAATAAAAGTAACAAAATATGATGCACCACCAAGAGATTTACTATCCATCATACAAACATCAGTATGAACTAAATCAAGAATATTTTGCCTCCTATGAGAACCAATATTATGAAAAGAAACTCTATGTTGTTTTCTAGCAAAACAATGAGTGCAAGTTTTTAGAGACGTACCTGTCACAGGAAGAAAATTTTTCTTCGCAAGTATGTTGAGTCCTTTCTCACTCAAGTGACCAAGGCGCATATGCCATAAATCAGAAGATGCGTCTTCAATTGCATTCACTTCTTCCTAGCATAGCTTCGTAGGCATCCTATAGAGAGAAGTGGAACTTTGCTCCTTTGCAACCACTAGGGACCCTTTAGTGATTTTACATATACCACCACCACCAAAGAAAGTGTGATAACCATCAATATCCAAGCTTTCACCGAAAATCAAATTGAGACAAATAT
>NC_021165.2:23462155-23463134 GCF_000331145.2 Cicer arietinum | reverse complement strand
AGTTGAATTGGTCAACGTCACAACAAGGACTTCCCAATTATCAGACAAGAAACTCAACAATAACAACACTTGCAACTCATCATCTAATTTAATTTCTGCAGTTGTCAACTGATTCACTGTATTCTGAAAAATACTCATATGCTCTGCCATTGAATCCCCATCTTTGTATTTCATATTCACCAGCTTCCGAATCAGGAATGCTTTATTTTGCACATTCTTTCGTTCATATAACTCTTTTAATTTTTCCCACATCTTGTTAGCATCCATTTCAATTTCAACATGTGGATACACACTAAGATCCAACCACTGCCTGATCAACGCCACTGCCTTTCTATTCATCTTCTTCCAGTCAGCGTCAAATTTATCTGCGGGTTTAGCAGTGTCACCCTCAATAGGATCGTACAAATCTTTATTGTATAACATGTCTTCCATGAGAGTCTTCCAAAGTGTATAATTAGAAGAGTTGAGTTTAATCATATTGAGACCTTTATTTTCCTCCTCCATTTAAATGCACAAATCAAATAACCTGGCTCTGAGACCACTTTGTTGGGAAAAACCAGAGATAATTAGTGATAATTATCTCAACAATGCGGAATATTTTTTCCCCCACCTGTGCAGATAAATGGCCAAACAGAAAATACAATTCCAAGAGCAATAATAATTGGCAGAAAATTAAATATGAGACAAACACAATTTTAACCTGGAAAACTTCTCTCAAATTGAGAGAATAAAAACCACGGGACCTAGTCTAGTAAAAACTTCCACTATAATAATTAATGGGTACACCAAAAGTCTTCCTAATAACAATAGAGAATATCAATCAACAATAACAACCCTATAACAACCTTATAACAACCTTCCACTAAAGTGGGTATGCCAAAGTAACTCTCAGAGAACATAAAACAACTCAAATTATATATTAAAATAACAAACTCAGTGGTAGGAATAACATACTAAATTTGTAGATCAAACGGAGCAA
>NC_021165.2:23453169-23462128 GCF_000331145.2 Cicer arietinum | reverse complement strand
TATATATATATATATATATTCCGATCGTTCTTCTAATAAAACCCTTAACCTAAATCTTAAAATGTGAGTTCATCATTTGATGGATTTGATGTTGTTGAAGATTGAAATATAAATTTATTTAAAAATTTGAGTTATGAATTTGATAAAAATAAAAATTTTGTTGAAGATGATGACTAATTTTCTGAATTTTGTTTGAATATGATAATAAATATTTAGTATTTCAGTAAAAAAAAGTCCACTAGAACTTGAAAAGTATGGTATACAACAGTTTAGTGAAGTTTAATTAAGTATATGTACAGGTTACATATTTCAAGTGTGGAGGAGTGTCACTTGGTGTTGGAATGCATCATCATGTAGCAGATGGAATTTCAGGACTTCACTTCATCAATACATGGTCAGATGTTGCTCGTGGTTTAGATGTTTCCGTCCCACCATTCATCGACCGGACACTACTCCGTGCCCGCGATCCGCCTCGCCCTGCTTTCGAACACATTGAATACAAGCCTCCACCAATCATGAAGACTACTCCAAAAAATCAAGACACAGAAGCTACTGCAGCCGTGTCTATTTTCAAATTGACTTGCAAACAAATCGCCACATTGAAAGCTAAGTCGAAAGAAGATGGAAAAACAATCAATTTCAGCTCTTTTGAGATTTTAGCTGGTCATGTTTGGAGAAGCGTGTGCAAAGCAAGATCACTTCCTGATGATCAAGAAACCAAATTCTCTATCCCAATTGATGGGAGATCAAGATTGCAACCTCCACTTCCACAAGGTTACCTTGGAAATGTGATATTCACAATCTCAACTATAGCTATAACAGGTGATCTAATGTCAAAACCAACATGGTATGCTGCAAGTAAAATTCACAATGCATTGTTGCAAGCAAACAATGAATACTTGAGATCTTCTATTGATTATCTAGAGCTACAATCTGATTTAGGAGCTGTTTTAGGAAGTATTGATGCTTTGAAACGTCAAAATATTTTTATGAATAGTTGGAGTAGACTTCCAATCTATGATGCTGATTTTGGTTGGGGAAGACCTATTTACATGGGACCATGCAAAATTTGTGATGGATTGTCTTTCATAGTTCCAAGCTCAATAAATGATGGAAGTTTATCTGTTGCAATTTCTCTTCAACATGAGCATATGGAAGTTTTTAAGGAGTTGTTGTATGATATTTAAACAAACAAAATGATTGAACAACCTCAGTTGTTGCCATTTGGAACACCACTATGTTTCTGGTGGTGTTTCCTTTCCTAGTTTTTAAGTCTTTCTTTATGTACGTTCGGTGAACTCTATGCAGATGTTAATGACACTTGTTTATGCTTACAGTAAAATAGTTACATATTGGTGTAAGTCCTAGAGTTCAATGTATTGCATTTGAGTCTATAACTTGTATCATGCTATTTATTGAATAAATACCCAATTTGGTCCGTGATTTTGTAACTTATATCAACCTAGTTCTTCACTTTGTCAAAATTCCAAAAATGTTTGTAACTTTTTTCACCGTTAATCAAGTTAGTCCCTCTGTCAATATTAGTTAACTAACAATATTAAAGATTGATAAACTGACACATTAACTCCTACATAAGAAAATTTTTGGAACCTATTTGATACTTTTTGAAGTTGAAACGTCGTTACGTTTTCTCAACAATGTTGATGACTAAATTGCAACAAATTGTGTTTTTATACAACACATTGTTCCTAATTTTCTTTCCTTCCTCCATTGATGTCTTCTTCCACGTTTGTTCCTTTTCAATAAATTTTACCATATTTGCAAAAATGATATGAATAGGATAAGTGGTGACTCTCAATTTATTTCATATATGAAAGGGAAAAACTATATTGCTAATTTAGTGCTTGATGAATCATGTATTGAGGAAAAGTGCTCAATGCCTTTTTGTTTATGTGGGAGGAAAAATGTGATAAAGAATTTAAGGACAAATGCAAATCTGAATCGACCATTCTTTGGTTGTCGTATTTGGAAGCTAATGTTCAAATGTTTGTTTTTTTCTCTTCTGTTTCGGGGGTTTTATTAAAAAAACTTAAATTACTTTATTTTGATTCTTCAATTGTTATGAATTCTATCATCTTTTATAGTTTCTTCTTCCATTGATGATTTGAGTTATTGTGTTTCAGAAAGAGAGTTGTTCCTATCTTCTATAGTGTGAAGAAACTTATGATATATTTGTTCCAAAAGGTGTTGGTGTTGCTGGAAATACAAATGAAGTATTGAAAAATGAAGCTGAACTTATAACCAAGATTGATAATAGCACAAAGACAACAATCAAAGGTTGCGGAATAATACGATGAGATTATGTTAAAGTATATGGACAAGGTTGAAGTTGTAATGGAAGATCAAACTCGATTGAGAGAAGTTTTGGTGAACATATGAACAAGATTTATGCAACGATGTTAGAACCAAAGCAACAAAAATATTATCTTATTGTCATGTTGATTTTTTTGATGTTATTGATTGCATGATGGATTTGTAGGCTCACTTCATAGGTTGTGAATGCAATTGTTATTAATGTAGTTGTTTAATTTAATTGTTGATAGTTTTGATTGTAATTGTTATGAACATAAATGTAATTGATGTAATGTTTTAATTTTTTTAAAGTCTATTTTTGTGTTAAACCTTAATCAAATTGGCTCTAATAAAAACTGAAAAATGGATGAACTACAAATTATCAACATGGTTGTTGCATACCTTCTCCATTTTGATTACATATTGATTCTTAAAAAAAAAAAAAACTGAAAATGGCAAGTTGGTATGACAAATTGATTAAAAATTGAAATGACACTAAAATAATAAAATAGAAACATTAAAGTAACACTAAGTTCATATTATGTTCAAAAACTTATTCACACGAATCTTCCTTCACACTCTTGATTGATTGGAGCTGGAATGAATTCGTGCTTGTTCTTGAATATTCAGAAATTCTTATTCGGCTAAGTCTTTTCTTCAGAATGAATTCTTTCAATCAAAGCCATTGATTTTTTATCAGAGCCATTGACTTTCTTGTTGGAGTGGCTTTGGGCAAATCACATTGTTTAGTCATCGAAGTTAGTGCAATATTAACGGATGCATATCAAAGGCAACGTTTGTGAGTGATTAGAAGAATTTGAACTTTGAATGCACGACTTGAACTATCTCTTCAGAGTTAATGATAACTTGATATATGTTCTTCAGAGACATGTTGAGTTTGTGCACATCCAAGACACACAAGGACTTCAGAGACATGCTTCAAATTGAATCTTCAGATGCAGTCTTTAAACCCAGTTATTAGAGGCAATCTTTAGACCTAAACATCAGAGGTAGTCTTCGTAACCTTTAGAGGCACATTACTTTTAGAGGCATATGTGTAGAGGCATACACTTACGCTTTTGTGTTCATATGATCTCTTCCTCTAGTAGCTTCCTATGGTTGCTTCCTCTGGTACTTTTACTCACGATCTTCTAGCTCCCCCATTTCCTATAGTTGGGAATTAATATGTTTTTGTTATTTGTGGGAATCGAACTCAGAACCTACAAGTTAATTCATGATTTGTTCTATCCCACTATTGATTGAGGCGCACATGCTAAAAGGAAAGAAATCTAGAAGCACCAAGATGATTATATCTGGTTGTTCCTAACAAAGTGGTATCTATAGTTCGGTTTGTTTGGTTTGTGCATTTAAATGGAGGAGGAAAATAAATGGCCGCATATGATTAAACTTAACTTTTCTAATTATACACTTTGGAAGACTCTCATGAAAGACGTGCTATATAGTAATTATTTGTATGTTCCTTTTGAGGGTGACACTACTAATCTCACAAATAAATATAACGCTCACTAGAAAAAGATGAATAAAAAGACATTAGTGGCCTTGATCAGATAGTGGTTGGAAAGTTTTTGTTGTGACGTTGACCAATTCAACTTCGAGTGGAAAGCTAAAAATGTCAACAATTAAAGAGAGCACGTTGAATGAAGAAGCTCGATGAAAAAAACATAGTTTGATTAGTTCTTCCTTAAAGTTCGAAACACTAGTTACAGAGTCACGAGGGAGAAGTCAATCTAAACACTTCCATAGGCGCGACAACTTTGAAAGTCGTAACATATCTAAGACTATAAAAGAATTGATATGCTACAATTGTGGCAAAGTAAGTCACATAAAAAGAAATTGCTGGTTCCTCAAAGAGATCAATCAAGGGAAAAGTAGAAAGGAAGTGATATGCTACAATTGTGGCAAAGCAGATCACCTAAAAAGAAATTGCAGGTTCCGTAAGAGAGATCAATCAAGAGAAAGAGATGAAAACAAAAAGAAGAAAAATGATAAAGATACAACAACAATTGCATCTAATAGGGATGTCTACACTGTTTGCATAATAATTCCATAAACCTTGCATGTTAGTATTCAAGTTGGATTATTGATTTGAGTGCCTCATATCATGTTACTCCTAGGCATGATTTCTTCTCATTTTACAGTATTGGTGATTTTGGCACGCTAAAAATGAGAGATTAATGAGTATGTAAAATTATTGATATGAGAGATGTTTGGATTAAAATTGAGATTGATTGCAAACTTCAATTGAAGAATGTTATCACACTTACTTTGGTGAGGGTGTTATATGTAAAATCACCAAAGGGTCTCTTGTGGTTGCAAATGAGAAAAGTTCTACTTCTCTTTATTGGATGCCTACAAAACTATACAAAGAAGAAATGAATCCAATTGATGCCTCATCTGATTTATGACATATACACCTTGGTGACTTGAGTGAGAAATGACTCAACATACTTGTGAATACAAATTTTCTTGTTGTGAAAGGTACGTCTCTAAAAACTTGTACTCATTGCTTTGCTGGAAAACAACATAGATTTTTTCTATCATAATACTGGAACTCATATGGGGTAAAATATTATTGATTTAGTTCAAACTGATGTTTGCATGATGAATAATAAATATCTTGGTGGTGCATCATATTTTGTTATTTTTATTGACGACCATTCTAGAAAAGTGTGGGTTTTTCCTTTGAAATCAAATGATCGGGTACTTGGAGTCTTCAAGCATTTTCATACAAGTGTTGAAAGAGAAAAGAGACGAAAATTAAAATGCGTTCGATAAGATAATAGGGGTGAATACAAAGGTCCATTTGAAGAGTATTTGTAGGGAACAAGGAATCATACTTGAGAAAATATTTCCAATGACACCTAAGTATAATGGTGTTGTAGAGAGAGTGAATCACACGATTAATGACAAAATCAGATGTATGCTCTCTCATGCAAAATTATCGAAATCCTTTTGGGGTGAAACAATGAAAACTGCAGTAGATTTGATAAATTTTTCTCCTTCTATTCCACTTGATGGTGATGTTCCAAATAGAAAATGTGGACATGATAAGATATCACTTATCGTTATTTGAGAGTGTTTGGTTGCATATGTTTTGTTCACTTTCCAAGAGATGAGAGGTCCATGCATATAGTAAATCCAAAGAATGTGTCTTCGTTGGTTATGGTGGTGAAGAATATGGTTATAGATTGTGGGACCCGATTGACAAGAAAGTTATCAAAAGCTGAGATATGATATTTCTTGAAGACCAGACTATTAAAGATTTTGATAAAGTTGAGAAATAAAAATCTAATTCCATAAGTAACATTCATGTTGTGCCTAAGCCCTTTTCATAAAACTTTGTTGATATGGGAGATATACATGTAGATGTAATTGATGATCATGTACCTCACTATAATGTGCAAGGTCCAACTGAGCCATCAGTTGAGTTTGAGTTGAAAAGATCTACTAGAAAACGTCAATCTTCTCAAAGATATCCTCCACATGAGTAGGTGATGATCATTGAGAGTGGTGAGCTAGAGTATTACCAATAGGCTATTACAAATGTTAATAAAGAAAAGTGGTTGAAGGCCATGCAATAAGAGACGAACTCATTGCATGAGAATCACATATTTGAGTTGGTAAAGTTGCCTAAGGGCATAAAAGCATTCAAGAACAAACGAGTATACAAGATAAAGACAGAAGAAAATAGTTCTCAACCAAGATACCAAACAAGATTGGTTCTAAAAGGTTTTAATTAGAGAAAATGTATGTTGACCTTGAAGAAATTTTTTCACATGTGGTGAAGATGTCTTCTATATGAGTAGTGTTGGGGTTAACAACTAGTTTGAACCTAGAAGCTGAACAACTTGATGTAAAAATTGCATTCCTTCTTGACGATTTGGAGGAAGAAATCTATATGGAGCAACCAGGGGGTTTCAAAGTCAAAGGTAAAGATCAACTTGTGTGTAAATTGAAGAAAATCTTGTATGGGCTCGGGCAAGCACCTCAACAATGATACAAGAAATTTGATTCTTTCATGGAGAAATATGGGTTCGGTAAAACTACTTATGACAATTGTTTGTTTGTCAAGAAATTCTCTGATGATGATCATGTTATTCTCTTGTTATATGTGAGGGACATATTAATTGTTAGTCACGATATTAAGAAGATTCAATCTCTAAAGAAATATTTGAACAAGTCTTTTGCAATGAAATACTTGGGTCTTGCAAACCAAATTATTGGCATGGAAGATTTGATCAATTTTGAAGTATTTTTAAGTTTACATGAATGAGTAGAACCATAAATGAGTGTTTGTGTGAGGTCTGCAATTTTTTCACACAATTTTGATTGTTGAACAATGCATTTTCTCAATTCAATATTTCATTTTATATTTAAAATATGAAAACACATTTTGTTTAAATTATAACTTCAAATATACAAAACAAAAAACATGATATTATTATAAAAAATATTACAAATAGTCTTGTTATATGAACAAAGTTAACATGAAAACAATAAATAAAAATTAAGACATTGGTTCATAAAAATGTATACATGAAAAACAACATAGATAATAAATGAAATAAAACTATTATATTAGTTTGTTTCAAGAAACCAAATTTACATACTAAATTTGCGAGATTGTTTTGTCTCCTTTTATTCCATCTCGGATTTTTCTATTGTTTTTTTTTAAATGAGTGATTATTGAGAAGGTTGTGTAAGAATGACACAATAAAGGAAGGATCAATAGTGGCTTTCTGGTGTGTGGATTCAAGCACCTATAATTAGTCCATATTTTCTAATACCTCTTTCCTTTCCTTTCCTTTCCTATTTCTTTCAGTGTGAGTGTCTCATAATCCTCTTATTTATATTAACAAAATTAGATTTACGTAATTTTTAGAAATAAAAGTATACCATTATGACTAATTAAGTTGAATCCTTGAGTTTTATTTATTTTCTTTTAAAAACTTTCTTCAAATTCCAAAAATCATATTAAATATAAATCTATCAAATCAAAATCATTTATATTTAATTTACTCCAAAAAAACTCATATTTATTAATTTTATTTTTACTTTCATTTTATTTTTTATTAAATAAAAATAAAAAGTTTTAAATTATTTTTTTATTATCATGTTATTATTAGACTAAAAAAGTAATAAATAAAAAGTCTAACATATATCTCTTTTTATTAACAAGCAAATATCATACAAAAAAATTAAATAATATATTAAATTAAAAAAAAAGGATAAAAAGTCGAAAACACCCCCTTTTGTTAATTTTTTTTGTAAATAATAAGAAACGTCGGACAAAATTAGGTGTCGGCAATATTCAAAATACAAATTCTTTAACATCCTAAAACATCTCTCTAAGGTTGTGGTGGACGAAAGTAGGATTAAATGTCATGAAGTGTTCTTCTTCTGTTTTGTCGTGTTGTGGATTTGGAATAATGAGTGGGGGTGAAAGTGGAGGTCTCTTTTGAAGGGTTGAAGAAGAAACATACTATGTGATTTTGTTTCTAAAGACTATGTTCTTTGGTGATTTGGTGTATAACTAATTTAAAATATGTTAATTTTGTCTTCAATATTGAGAAAACGTGACAACGTTTCAACTTCATAAAGTATCATATAGATCTATAAAATTTGCTTATGTAGAAGTTAATGTATCAACTCATTAGTATTTAACACTATTATACTGGTATAAACAGTAAAAAAAGTTATGGACTATTTTAGAATTATGATGAAGTAAGGACTAGGTTGATACAAGTTATTAAAGGGACGAAATTGAGTATTTACTCGCTATTTACTTATAATACAAGATATTTTAGTTATTATGTTTCTTTCAACGTAATAATATTTTTGAGTAAAATTTGATTTAATAGAAAGTTAAGTGGATAATTCAACTATGAGATAATATAGAATTTTACTCTTAAATATTTGTAGTCAAATATTGTTATAAAAGGACGATAATAGTACAATTAAAATTATTATGTGTAGTTTTTAAAGATTTTGCGCTACAAAAGATAATCAGACGATCTCTAATTCATAACTATTCGTAAGGATCCATTGATTGAAAAATTTAAAGGATCTGTTGGTAAGTATTGTTATTCTGCTGCGTTTTTTCTATATGTTTATTTGCATTTTCCCTTCATTAAAACAACAGAAAACTTGTTAACGAATATTGCAATTAATTATCAATTGAAAAGAACTCATTGATAATATTTATCGACAAAATCCACAGCTATCCTCAAATAACAAGAGTATAATATCTCCTATATTCCACGTATTTCATACAACATTTTGGTAAGGACTATCTCCATAAAAATTCTACTAATTTCTCTATGCCTCTCATGTTTTAACAATGCTAACTCTAATTAATTCCTTCGATAATATAAGTAATGATTTAGCTCTTTAAAAATTTCTGACAAACTTAACATGAAGTAGTTTTTTCATGTTAAAATTTCAAATTTAAATTATAAGAATTCAAAAGGACAATAATATACTTCACGATGTACATAAATGCATGCTAAACTGAAGCATTTGATACTAAAAATAATTGTAAATTCATAGCAATTTTGAACATGTTAAACTTAAATATACAGTTAATAAATAGATAGAAATACTTCAAGCATATATATATATATAT
>NC_021165.2:23432399-23452945 GCF_000331145.2 Cicer arietinum | reverse complement strand
TACATATATATATATATAAAAGACATAATTTGTACTTCATAAAAATATCTACACCCACAAAATCTTATATAAATCTAACATTGTCTCAACAAATATTAAATCAATTAATTAACAAATACTAAATCAGTTAATTTTTTTATCAACTGTAAAAGAAATACTATATAATATTAATTATATTAAATCTGAAAATTACAAAAAAAAAAATGAAGAGTGGAAAATTTTATTAAATCACAAAAGTGACTATAGATAAATTTATCAAAACAACTCAAACAAGTAAAATTGAATATATATATATATATATGGGTGATTGTTCGTTGATACAAATTTGAAAGATTTATCGATAGAGAAAGATTGTTGTTAAACTCATTGATATAGATTTTCCTAAAAATGACACTTTTTTTAATCACTTTATATTCAAAAGTTAACCAATGGATGAATGAGAAGAAGATTGGTTTATTCTCAAGACTTGGAGCATTTTGTTATTTTACAAATTATTTAACATTCTACCTAGTACAAGTAAATTTGCTAATCAAGGTAGTAGAAATTAGAAAATAATAGTTATAAATTGAGAAATCATAAGATAAGTAGTGAACACATTGTTAATAGTATAAATACTAGTTATAAATTGATAAATCATGAAACAAGTAGTGAGTACATTATTAACATACGTTCTTGGAGTGGTATAACATATATACACATTATTTTCTTCTTCAACTAAAAGATAAAAAATTCTACGTGAGTTCTTGATGGTGATGTGAAACAGTTGAAATGTTTTATTTTATTTTTTGAAAATAAAGAAAAAATGGATGTAAATATGTTATGATTTCTGCCAAAGAAATTTTTTATAGTTATTAAATGAAATATTAATAATTTAATTATTAACTTTTAAAAATATTATTTTCGTTTTAGACCTCACAACGTGTTGGGCCGACTTTGTATATACATCTACGTCATAATTATACACACGGGAGCAAGAATAAAAAATATGATTATTAATCAAATGACTCAAACAAAAAACTCCAATAGACACCTTGGCCGTTCAAAACATGACTAACTCCTCAACATTCGACACTAGAACCTCTGGTACAACCTATGTACGAAGTAGAAGGAATGTATCATCCTCAACTACAATCTTCTTCTCATTGGAACATAATAAATGTTAGATTTATGCTGCAAATCTTGAACAAGAAGATGATGAAATTGATGATGTTGCACACATATATTGAAAGCGTGTGTATCACACTAAGCTTTAGGTTCGATTCGCCCCACCAATCTATGATGTTGCACACTGTTCCTAATTTTCTTTCCTTCCTCCATTGATGTCTTCTTCCACCTTTGTTCCTTTTCAATAAATTTTACCATATTTGCAAAAATGATATAAATAGGATAAGTGGTGATTCTCAATTTATTTCATATATGAAAGGGAAAAACTATATTGCTAATTTAGTGCTTGATGAATCATGTATTGAGGAAAAGTGCTCAATGCCTTTTTGTTTATGTGGGAGGAAAAATGTGATAAAGATTTTAAGGACAAATGCAAATCTGAATCGACCTTTCTTTGGTTGTCCTATTTGGAAGCTAATGCTCAAATGTTCGTTTATTTAAATTTTTTTCTCTTCTGTTTCGGGAGTTTTACTAAAAAAACTTAAATTACTTTGTTTTGATTCTACCATTGTTATGAATTCTATCATATTTTATAGTTTCTTCTTCCATTGATGATTTGAGTTATTGTGTCTCAGAAAGAGAGTTGTTCCTATCTTATATAGTGTGAAGAAACTTCTGATATATTTGTTCCAAAAGGTGTTGGTGTTGCTGGAAATACAAATGAAGTATTGAAAAAAGAAGCTGAACTTATAACCAAGTTTGATAATAGCAAAGAGACAACAATCAAAGGTTGCGGAATAACACAATGAGGTTATGTTAAAGTATATGGACAAGGTTGAAGTTGTAATGGAAGATCAAACTCGATTGAGAGAAGTTTTGGTGAACATTATGAACAAGATTTATGCAACGATGTTAGAACCAAAGCAACAAAAATATTATCTTGTTGTCATGTTGATTTTTATGATGTTATTCATTGCATGATGGATTTGTAGGCTCACTGCATAGGTTGTGAATGGAATTGTTATTAATGTAGTTGTTTAATTTAACTGTTGATAGTTTTGATTGTAATTGTTATGAACATAAATGTAATTGATGTAATGTTTTAATTTTTTTTAAGTCTATTATTGTGTTAAACCTTAATCAAATTGGCTCTAATAAAAACTGAAAAATGGATGAACTACAAATAATCAACATGGTTGTTGCATACCTTCTCCATTTTGATTACATATTGATTGTTAAAAAAAAAACTGAAAATGGCAAGTTGGTATGACAAATTGATTAAAAATTGAAATGTCGCTAAAACAATAACATAGGAACATTAAAAATAACACTAAGTTCATATTATGTTCAAAAACTTATTCACACGAATCTTCCTTCACACTCTTGATTGATTGGAGCTGGATTGAATTCGGGTTTGTTCTTGAATATTCAGAAATTCTTATTCGGTTAAATATTTTCTTCAGAATGAATTCTTTCAATCAAAGCCATTGATTTTTTAACAGAGCCATTGACTTTCTTGTTGGAGTGGCTTTGGGCAAATCACATTGTTTAGTCATTGAAGTTAGTGCAATATTAACGGATGCATATCAAAGGCAACTTTTTTGAGTGATTAGTAGAATTTGAACTTTGAATGCATGACTTGAACTATCTCTTCAGAGTTAATGATAACTTGATATATGCTCTTCAAAGGCATGCTGGGTTTGTGCACATCCAAGACACATAAGGACTTCAGAGACATGCTTCAAATTCAATCTTCAAATGCAGTCTTAAACCCAGTTATTAGAGGAAACCTTTAGACCTAAACATCAGAGCAAAATATCATATGTAGTCTTCGTAACCTTCAGAGGCACATTACTTTTAGAGGCATATGTTTAGAGGCATACACTTATGCTTTTGTGTTCCTATGATCTCATCCTTTGATCACTTCCTCTAGTAGCTTCCTATGGTTGCTTCCTCTGGTACTATTACTCACGATCTTCTAGCTCCCCCATTTCCTACAGTTGGGAACTAGTGAGTTTTTGTCATTTGTGGGAATCGAACTCAGAACCTACAAGTTAATTCATGATTTGTTTGCTCCCACTATTGATTGAGGCGCACATGCTAAAAGGAAAGAAATCTAGAAGCACAAAGATAATTATATCTAGTTTTTTCCTAACAAAGTGGTATCTATAGCTCAGTTGGTTTGGTTGGTGCATTTAAATGGAGGAGGAAAATAAAAGGCTCAATATGATTAAGCTCAACTTTTCTAATTACACACTTTAGAAGACTCTCATGAAAGACGTAATATACAATAAATATTGGTATGTTCCTTTTGAGGGTGACACTGCTAATCTCACAAATAAATATGGCGTTCACTAGAAGAAGATGAATAGAAAGGCAATAGTGGCCTTGATCAGACAGTGGTTGAAAAGTCCTTGGTGTGACGTTGACCAATTCAACTTCGAGTGGAAAGCTGAAAATGTCAACAATTAAAGAGGGCATGTTGAATGAAAAAGTTCGATGAAAGAAACATAGTTTGATTAGTTCATCCTTAAAGTCAGAAACACTAGTTATAGAGTCACGGGGGAGAAGTCAATCTAAACACTTCCATAGACGCGACAACTTTGAAAGTCGTAGCATATCTAGGACTAGAAAAGAACTGATATGCTACAATTGTAGAAAAACAAGTCACATAAAAAGAAATTGTTGGTTCCTTAAAGAGATCAATCAAGGGAAAGATGATTGGTTTCTCCTCAAAGTTAGAAGCATTAGTTACAGAGTCAAGGGGAGAAGTCAATCTAGAGACTTCCATAAACACGACAACTCTGAAAGTCGTAGCATGTCCATACGCAAGTTGAGGAGTAGAAAGGAAGTGATATGCTACAATTGTGGCAAAGCAGATCACCTAAAAAGAAATTGCAGGTTCCGTAAGAGAGATCAATCAAGAGAAAGAGATGAAAACAAAAAGAAGAAAAATGATAAAGATACAACAACAGTTGCATTTAATAGGGATGTCTACATTGTTTGTGTAATAATTTCATAAACCTTGCATGTTAGTATTCAAGTTGGATTATTGATTTGGATGTCTCATATCATGTTACTCCTAAGCGTGATTTCTTCTCATTATACAATTTTGGTGATTTTGGCACAGTAAAAATGAGAGATTAATGAGTATGTTATATTATCGATATGAGAGATGTTTGGATTAAAACTGAGATTGGTTGCGAACTTCAATTGAAGAATGTTATCACACTTACTTTGGTGGTGGTGTTATATGTAAAATCATCAAAGAGTCTCTAGTGGTTGCAAATGATCAAAGTTCTACTTCTCTTTATAGGATGCCTACGAAACTATACAAAGAAGAAGTGAATCCAATTAAAGCTGCTTCATCTAATTTATGATATATACACCTTGGTGAGTTGAGTGAGAAATGACTCAACATACTTGTGAATACAAATTTTCTTGTTGTGAAAGGTACGTCTCTAAAAACTTGCACTCATTGTTTTACTGTAAAACAACCTAGATTTTTTCAATCATAATACTGGAACTCATAGGGGAAAAATATTATTTATTTAGTTCAAACTGATGTTTGCATGATGGATAATAAATATCTTGGCGGTGCATCATATTTTGTTACTTTTATTGACGATCACTCTAGAAAAGTGTAGGCTTTTCCTTTGAAATCAAATGATCGGGTACTTGGAGTCTTCAAGCATTTTCATACAAGTGTTGAAAGAGAAAAGAGACGGAAATTAAAATGTGTTGACAAAATTAGATGTACGCTCTCTCATGCAAAATTATCGAAATTCTTTTGGGGTGAAACAATGAAAACTGCAGTGGATTTGATAAATTTTTCTCCTTCTATTCCACTTGATGGCGATGTTACAAATATAATGTGGACATGATAAGATATCACTTATCGTTATTTGAGAGTATTTGGTTGCAAATGTTTTGTTCACGTTCCAAGAGATGAGAGGTCCATGCATATAGTAAATCCAAAGAATGTGTCTTCGTCGGTTATGGTGGTGAAGAATACAGTTATAGATTGTGGGATCCGATTGATAAGAAAGTTATCAAAAGCTGAGATATGATATTTCTTGAAGACCAGACTATTAAAGATTTTGATAAAGTTGAGAAATAAAAATCTAATTCGATAAGTAACATTCATGTTGTGCTTAAGCCCTCTTCAATTTTTTTTTTTTTTTGATATGGGAGATATACATGTAGATAATGAATGTAATTGATGATCATGTACCTCACTATAATGAGCAAGTTCCAACTGAGCCACCAATTGAGTTTGAGTTGAAAAGATCTACTAGAAAACGTCAACCTTTTCAAAGATATCCTCCACACGAGTATGTGATGATCACAGAGAGTGGTGAGCTAGAGTATTACCAATAGGCTATTACAAATGTTAATAAAGAAAATTGGTTGAAGGCCATGCAATAAGAGACGAAAAGTGGTCGAACATATTTCAGTTGGTAAAGTTGTCTAAGGGCATAAAAGCATTCAAGAACAAATGGGTATACAAGATAAAGGCTGAAGAGAATAGTTCTCAACCAAGATACAAAACAAGATTGATTCTGTAAGACCCATAATTTTAAAGTATACTTTATGTATTTTTGTGTATTTTGGATATTGGCTCGGAGGCTTTTTAGCCAAAGTTATTAATATTTTGGAGTTTATTTGACCAACAAGATATTTTGATGCCGATTAAAATTACTCGTCGATGAATAAATTAAATTAACTGCGGTGAATCTTTTACGAAGAATTTAATGCGTTATGGGTGAAATGGTAATTTAACAAATATCTAGTTATTTTGAGATGTTTGTTAATTATAATTAATATATATAAACATATATATATATATATATATATATATAGAGGAAAAAGAAAGAAATAGAAAAGAAAGGAAATGAAGGAAAAAAGAAAGAAATAGAAAGGAATGAAAAAGGAAGAAAGGAAAACTGAAAGAAAATAGAAACATTTTCCTTCTTCTTCCTCTGCCTCGCGCTCACCCTCCATCTCCATTTTTTGCTTCCTTTTTGTTCAAGAATAGAAACCCAAAGCTGGGTGGGTGATAGGACAAGGATTTCTCAACTTCACTCTTCCTCGTTCTCATTCTCGGATTCAAAAACGGAGTTAGGGATTTCAAAACCGTCAAACACAAACCTCCCCGTTTCATCTAGATCTAAGCTTCGTTCGGCGAAGAGATAGAAGGGAAAGTTGCTCACTACCACGCTATGGTGCTAGGGAACCAACTTTGGAAGCGGCGTTGCGAGCGGAGATTTAACCGGATTTACTCGCGGTACCGTAATCGCACGTTAGAGCTAACGTGAAGGTAAGGGCTCCTTCCAAACTTTTAGTTTGCATTTAGGGACTTATCTGTGGTTGTGTGGAAAAGAATTTTGTTAGGGTTGGAGTATTGATTTGGGGGAAAATGAATCTAAGGCTTTATGGGTAAAATCATAGAGTTAGGTTTTGGTTATATTGATGAATGTTTCGTGGAAAATGAATTTAAACTCATTTATGTATGATTTTGAGTAAATGAAACTTGTTGTGTTTGAGTGGTGGATTGTGTTGATTTGTGTTCGTCGTATTGACGTGTTCTTAATTAATACTGATGAAATTTGATGTGTGTATGGTTGGATTTTTGTGGAGAAATGAATTGATGTGTTTTGGTGTGGATCGTGGATTGAATTTGATAATATGTTTGAGTTTGTTTTGTGTGGAATTTGAAAACCATTAGTTGGAAATCGATTTGGCCACACAGGAACTCAGCAAAACTGACAAAATCGATTTGGAAATCGATTTGGCCACACAGGAACTCAGCAAAACTGACAAAATCGATTTGGAAATCGATTTGGCCACACAGGAACTCAGCAAAACTGACAAAATCGATTTGGAAATCGATTTGGCCACACAGGAACTCAGCAAAACTGACAAAATCGATTTGGAAATCGATTTGGCCACACAGGAACTCAGCAAAACTGACAAAATCGATTTGGAAATCGATTTGGCCACACAGGAACTCAGCAAAACTGACAAAATCGATTTGGAAATCGATTTGGCCACACAGGAACTCAGCAAAACTGACAAAATCGATTTGGAAATCGATTTGGCCACACAGGAACTCAGCAAAACTGACAAAATCGATTTGGAAATCGATTTGGCCACACAGGAACTCAGCAAAACTGACAAAATCGATTTGGAAATCGATTTGGCCACACAGGAACTCAGCAAAACTGACAAAATCGATTTGGAAATCGATTTGGCCACACAGGAACTCAGCAAAACTGACAAAATCGATTTGGAAATCGATTTGGCCACACAGGAACTCAGCAAAACTGACAAAATCGATTTGGAAATCGATTTGGCCACACAGGAACTCAGCAAAACTGACAAAATCGATTTGGAAATCGATTTGGCCACACAGGAACTCAGCAAAACTGACAAAATCGATTTGGAAATCGATTTGGCCACACAGGAACTCAGCAAAACTGACAAAATCGATTTGGAAATCGATTTGGCCACACAGGAACTCAGCAAAACTGACAAAATCGATTTGGAAATCGATTTGGCCACACAGGAACTCAGCAAAACTGACAAAATCGATTTGGAAATCGATTTGGCCACACAGGAACTCAGCAAAACTGACAAAATCGATTTGGAAATCGATTTGGCCACACAGGAACTCAGCAAAACTGACAAAATCGATTTGGAAATCGATTTGGCCACACAGGAACTCAGCAAAACTGACAAAATCGATTTGGCCACACAGGAACTCAGCAAAACTGACAAAATCGATTTGGCCACACAGGAACTCAGCAAAACTGACAAAATCGATTTGGCCACACAGGAACTCAGCAAAACTGACAAAATCGATTTGGCCACACAGGAACTCAGCAAAACTGACAAAATCGATTTGGCCACACAGGAACTCAGCAAAACTGACAAAATCGATTTGGCCACACAGGAACTCAGCAAAACTGACAAAATCGATTTGGAAATTGATTTGGCCATGCAGGAGCTCAACAGAACTGACAAAATCGATTTGGCAATCGATTGGCTCAGTAGGAATTCTCATTTTGAGTTAGATAATCGATTGCTCAGTTGATTTATCAATGTTTTGGTCAGTGATGTATTACTTGATGGATTGAGAACTTTATTTTGATTTCATTTTTAATTGGCAAGCATTACATGAACTTTTAGCATATGAGAAATCCTTTTAAGGTGCATGCTTAGTTGAAAGGTTATTTTGTGCATTTAAAAAACTTAAATGTTATGTTTAACTGTTAATTTCGGTTGGTGACCCTTTACAACTATTGTGGAAATCTGGGCTTTGCCCTCAGATTAGAGCCAAGACGATCCTACCGGTTCGTACCCTACGGATGGGAATGTAGATGGGAATGCTTGACTGGAGCTATGTTAGGAGGATCTCACGGGGCGCGTGGAGATCACTCAAGGTGTATAGTTATAGTTTTTTTTGAAGAATGATCGGATTAGGATGACATAGAGGGATCAGATGTTTTTTTTTTTATTACGTTATTTTGAACTGGAAAACTGTACCTTTACTAATATTGTCAGTATGACATCTTAGTTGAATGGGTTCCATGTATCATCTGTTTATTGTGTAAATACTTTGGATTCATATATTTTGAGAAACTTTTCCGCTGCTTGTAAATTATAATGACTCAATTATTTATCCAAAGGTATTACCATATTTAATTCTCTGATTTATTTTAATTTCTTTTGAAAAAAAAATACACCCTCGCTTTGAAAATCGGGGTGTTACAGGTTCTGAAAGGTTTTAATTAGAGAAAATGTATTTTGACCTTGAAGAAATTTTTCACATGTGGTGAAGATGTCTTCTATCTGAGTAGTGTTGGGGTTAACAACTAGTTTGAACCTAGAAGTTGAACAACTTGATGTAAAAATTGCATTCATTTTTGACGATTTGGAGGAAGAAATCTATATGGAGCAATCAGAGGGTTTCGAAATCAAAGATAAAGATCAACTTGTGTGTAAATTGAAGAAAATCTTGTATGGGCTCAGACAAGCACCTCAACAATGATACAAGAAATTTGATTCTTTCATGGAGAAATATGGGTTCGGTAAAACTACTTCTGACCATTGTGTGTTTGTCAAGAAATTCTTTGATTATGATCATATTATTCTCTTGTTATATGTGGGTGACATATTGATTGTTAGTCACAGCATTAAGAAGATTCAATTTCTAAAGAAATATTTGAACAAGTCTTTTGCAATGAAATACTTGGGTCTTGCAAAACAAATTCTTGGCATGGAAGATTTGATCAATTTTAAAGTATTTTTAAGTTTACATGAATGAGTAGAACCATAAACGAGTGTTTGTGTGAGGTCTGCGATTTTTTCACACAATTCTGATTGTTGAAGAATGCATTTTCTCAATTCAATATTTTATTTTATATTTAAAATATGAAAATGTATTTTGTTTAAATTATAACATCAAATATACAAAACAAAAAACATGATATTATTATAAAAAAATATTACAAATAGTCTTGCTATATGAACAAAGTTAACATGAAAACAATAAATAAAAATTAAGACATTGGTTCATAAAAAAGTATACATGAAAAACAACATAGATAATAAATGAAATAAAAATATTATATTAGTTTGTTCCAAAGAAACCAAATTTAAATACTAAATTTGCGAGATTGTTTTGTCTCCTTTTATTTCGTCTTGAATTTTTCTGTTGTCTTTTTTTAAATAAGCAATCATCGAGAAGGTTGTATAAGAATGACACAATAGAGAATCAATAGTGGCTTTCTGATGTGTGGATTCAAGCACCTACAATTAGTCCATATTTTCTAATCCGTCTTTCCTTTTTCTTTCATTGTGAGTGTCTCATAATACTCTTATGTATATTAACGAATTAGGTTTACGTAATTTTTAGAGATAAAAATATATCATTATGACTAATTAAGTTGAATCCTTGAGTTTTATTTTTTTCTTTTAAAAACTTTATTCAAATTCCAAAAATCATATTAAGTGTGAAAGTGGAGGTCTCTTTTGAAGGGTTGAAGAAGAAGCATATTATGTGATTTTGTTTCTAAAGACTATGTTCTTTGGCGACTTGGTGTGTAGCTAATTTAAAATATGTTAATTTTGTCCTCAATATTGTTGAGAAAACGTGACAACGTTTCAACTTCATAAAGTATCATATAGATCTATAAAATTTGCTTATGTAGGAGTTAACGTATCAGTTCATTAGTGTTTAACATTGTTAATTAATTGGTATTGACAAAGGTACTAACTTAATAAACAGTAAAAAAAAAGTTATGGACTATTTTAGAATTTTGATGAAGTAAGGACTAGGTTGATACAAGTTATTAAAGGGATGAAATTGAGTATTTACTCGCTATTTATTTATAATATGAGACATTTTAGTTATTATGTTTCTTTCAACGTAATAATGTTTTTGAGTAAAATTTGATTTAATAGAAAGTCAAGTGGATGATTCGACTATGAGATAATATAGAACTTTATTCTTAAATATTTGAAGTCAAATATAAAAATCAAATATTGTTATAAAAGGACGAAAATAGTACAACTGAAATTATTATGTGTAGTTTTTAAAGATTTTGCGCTACAAAAAGTAATCACACGATCTCTAATTCATAACCATTATAAGGATCCATTGATTGAAAAATTTAAAGGTTCTGTTGGTAAGTATTGTTATTGTGCTGCATTTTGTCTATATGTTTATTTGCATTTTCCATTCATTAAAACAATAGAAAAATTGTTAACGAATATTGCAATTAATTATCAATTGAAAAGAACTCATTGATAATATTTATCGACAAAATATACATATATCCTCAAATAACAAGAGTATAATATCTCCTATATTCCACGTATTTCATAACAACATTTTGGTAAGGACCATCTCCATAAAAATTCTACTAATTTCTCTATGCCTCTCATGTTTTAACAATGCTAACTCCTCTAATTAATTAATTCCTTAGATAATATAAGTAATGATTTAGCTCTTTAAAACTTTGTGACAAACTTAACTGGAAGTAGTTTTTTCATGTTAAAATTTCAAATTTAAATTATAAGAATTCAAAAGGACAATAATATACTTCACGATGTACATAGATGCATGCTAAACTGAAGCATTTGATACTAAAAATAATTGTAAATTCATAGCAATTTACAACATGTTAAACTTAAATATACAATTAATAAATAGATAGACATACTTCAAGCATATATATAATATATAATATTCATTATATTAAATTTCAAAATTACAAAAAAAAAAAAATGAAGAGTGGAAAATTTTATTAAATCACAAAAGTTACTATATATAAATTTATCAAAATAACTCAAACAAGTAAAATTGAATATATATATATATATATATATATATGGATGATTGCTCGTTGATACAAGTTTGAGAGATTTATCGATAGAGAAAGATTGTTGTTAAACTCATTGATATAGATTTTCATAAAAATGATACTCTTTTTAATCACTTTATATCCAAAAGTTAACCAATGGATGAATGAGAAGATGATTGGTTTATTCTCAAGACTTGGATCATTTTGTTTTTTGGCAAATTATTTAACATTCTACCTACTACAAGTAAAATTGCTAATGAGAGTAGAAAATAATAGTTATAAATTGAGAAATCATGAGATAAGTAGTGAACACATTACTAACATACGTTCTTGGAGTGGTATAACGTATATACACACTATTTTCTTCTTCAACTAAAAGATAAAAAATTCTACGCAAGCTCTTGATGGTGATGTGAAACAGTTGAAATATTTTATTTTATTTTTTGAAAATAAAGAAAAAATGGATTTAAAAATATTATGATTTCTGTCAAAGAAATTTTTTATAGTTATTAAATAAAATATTAATAATTTAATTATTAACTTTTAAAAATGTTATTTTCGTTTTAGACATCACAACGTGTTGGGCCTACTTTGTATCTACATCTAGGTCATAATTATACACATGGGAGCAAGAATAAAAAATATGATTATTAATCAAATGACTCAAACAAAAAACTCCAAGAGACACCTTGGCCATTCAAAACATGGCTAACTCCTCAACATTCGACACTAGAACATCTGGTATAACCTATGTACGAAGTAGAAGGAATGTATTATCCTCAACTACAATCTTCTTCTCATTGGAACATAAGAAATTTTAGATTTATGCTGCAAATCTTGAACAAGAAGATGATAAAATTGATGATGATGAAGGTTGCACAAATATATTGAAAGCATGTGTATCACACTATGCTTTAGGTTTGATTCACCCCACCAATCTATGTATATTGGATGCAAATGGGTTAACTGGCGGATTCCCTTCAGAATACTTTGAAATTCTTGAAGTGAATTGCATATTCACATCAAACGTATTACTCAATGATAGTTTACAGAATAAGTTTATTTCAGTTACTCTTGTGCGCTAGATAAAAGAAGAAATAACTAAGAAATATTTTTGACTATATAACATGAAATTTGTCTTCTCCTTTCTGTCTCTAAAGTATCTCTATTTATAGAAAAACTCATACCAATTAGTGAAAGAAAACAATTCTTGAAAAAGATTGTAAGCTTGATAACTTGACAGATGCATTGGTTCAATGGCTAATAAATGCATTAAACTCAATCATTGCAACCACTTGACCAAGTGATACATTATGTTATTTAATTTTGCTACACTAATATAGCTATTAGTGAATTTCAAATATATTTTCGAAATTCCTCTCATAATCTCCCACCATTTTAAAAATATAGCTAATTAAATTCGTTATTCTAGAAATCTCATGGTTTCAGATAAAGATATCTTATAATTTGAACTATTACTTAGTAAATTATATTTTCACTCATCTCAGAATAGGTTGGTAGACAAGCTTTGAGTCAACCATTAATTAGAACAAGTGTGCATAACTCACATGAAATCTCAATACCAATTATCAGAAATGCACCCATAATTATACATTCTAGCAAATATATGTTATATGTCCATTAAGAGGAGACCTCATCCTGCCACTTTTATTTTATGGTCCAAACACTTTTACCCTTTGGGTTGTATCTATTGCCAAGTACTTCAATTATTTTAATAATGTACTTTCATCATTGAACTCAAGATTTCATGTTACTCAAGTGTGAGTTGATCGTTTCCACCATTGGTGATTATTTAGATATAAACTTGTATCAAATCTCTAATGATGTCTTCAACATCATGTCCTTTGTCAGACCTTTTGTCAAAGAATTTGCAAGAATGTTTTCAGTTCTTACAAATATTGTGGATATCACTCAATTAAATCCTTTACATAGCTATGTGTTAAACCAACATGTCTTGATTTTTTTATTATATACTTGGCTTCATGCTTTTGATAGTGTGGATTGACTATCACAGTGTATGGATGTTGGTGCCATTGAATTTCACGAAATTGGTATCTCATACAACAACTCTTTTAGCCATTTAGCTTATTTACTATCTGCAGCTAGAGCAATAAATTTTGCGGTCATGGTGGTACCGACAATACAAGTATGTTTCTTTGAACCCCAAGAAACTGCACCTCCACCAAGGTTGAAGATCCATCCAGTTGTGAAAGTGATCATAGCATTTGGGCACATGTTTTTAGCTTTATAGTTTGGTATTTTAAAAGCTCTTTATATCTTAGATTAATATTTTTAGCTTGTTTCTAAACTTTGGGTCGAATTTGAATTATAATTTTATTATTTGCATTTTAATTTTATTATTTGTATTTTGAATCTTTCTCGCTCTGTAGGTCATAACTTGAGCTCTGGATATCGGATTGGCGCATATGAACATGCGTTTGAAATATAAAAATTTGAGCTACAACTTTTGTGTTGGAAGAAAAGACCAATTCTGAACTTTACTGGGCCTAAATTGCAGATTTCGTAATCTGGACTTTTGTAATAATTTTAGTTAGCGGGTCACTTGTTTTTAAACCATAAACCCTAAAATCCAATATCAAGTACTATATATTGACAGTTTTATTTCTTTTCTAAAGACGGAAAAATTAGGATTCAAATTGCTACAAGAAATAAATAGTTTTATTTTAATTCCATGGAAGGCTAATTTTATAAGATTAATCCACGAGTTTAGAGTTTCATCAACACCTTGAGATTCAAGTTACACTGTCAATTTCGATTCATGATTTTTTTCTTATTTATTTGATTATATTGATATTTTGATTGCTTAAATTGAATTTCAATAGGTTTTATTAAATTTATTTGACAGAATTTGGTTTCGGTTTCTAATTTAATTGAATTATAATTTTACGACGATTGATCGTTAATTGTAATATTTTGATGATTGTGATGCTTAATCCAATCAAAGAAACCAAATTCACATAGGATTGATTACGCTTGTTTGATAAATTCTATAGTCAAATAAGAATAGAATCACAAATTAGAAATTAAACTCATTAATAGAATCTGTGATAGGTCTGAAACTCGAATAAGTGGACTAATCGTTTTGCTCATCTGTTAAATCAAAAATCTAAAAAACCTCTTTTTAATTTCAATTTTCAATTTGGTTATTGTTATTATATCAGAAGTCCTTGCGAAACGATTCGAGTTATTACCTCTATTCGACAACGGATTAGGAAGCATGATCTTCAACATGAATTACCCCACTAACATCTGTATATCCTACCAAAATTGAAGGATATCCACTATAGATTAAACTATAATCAATTGTTTCTTTCAAATATTTTAATACTTTATTAATAGCATGTCAATGTTCTTTACTTGAATTGCTTGTATACCGATTTGATCTTTCAACAACATATGTTATATCAGGTCTGATACAAGTCATGACTTATATCAAGCATTCAATTACCTTTTATATTATTGATAGTATTGACCAATTATCACGAACCCATGACACTTTTTCCATTTAGTCTCTTCACATTGTATCACATACAATTAATTAAAATCTCAATTATCACACACATAAACTTTTATATTATTCTACCTTTTACTATATTTAATAAGTATCTCAATTTAAAATTCTAATTCTCTTTTCAATATATCAAATTTCAAGATATAATACATTGAATGCATTAAATATATATCGCTACAAGCTAACAAAATATGATAAATAAATAAAAATCTTATAATCAAATATTATAAGGTGGATCCAAACATGTAAGTCATCTACTCCTTAACAAATAAGAATTCATTTCATTTCTATTAAAGAAACCATTTCTTCATAGTTATATTATATCGAATACATGCATCATAAATTCTATTTATTAATTAAAGTTTCATATTTAAATATATTCTATGGTAAAGCCAAATAAGTATCATAATAGAAAATAAACAATGAATAAAATCATTAAGATTTTCTATTAGTTTCTTCCATAAACATTTGTCAACTTACAATAATTCAAAATAGATCCAAATCATTTTTATTATCAAGGCAAGCAAGAAACAATTACTTTCATACTATCATGCACATCTAATGTGAGATCATCTATTCTAAATAAAAATAAAACTTCTTGCATGAACCAATTAAAACCACACTTGATATTTATAAAATTTACTTACACTACTTTTATAATAAACTAGTACACAAACATACATAATTAGTCAAACATATGAATGCTAATAAAATCGCATGCTTGTTAGCATCAAAATATAATCTCGTTGTAGTATTACAATTATGAGTATTTCATAAAATCATAGAATTTTAGAACCATATAAACTTTATGATCTACAACCATGGTAATTAACATCTATGCCAATTTTGTTTCCAAAATTAAAAGGTTCAATATAATTTTTACAACATATTGTCATTCCAATTTTTGCGTTTCTTTTTGTCAACAATTTCCAGATATAAGAGTTAAAACCAAAATATCAGCCAAGAGTCAAACTCATACATCGCCACTAACAAAAATCAAGACATAAACTGATTTTCAAAATCCAAAAAAAACAAAATTCATGCATATATAAACCACAATAAAATTATCATCAATTATATATGCTAGCGAGTCGGCAACAAGACATGCAATCCAGAGGATATACTATCTTTAACTTAATATATGAATATCAAACATATAATATATTAATTTAAATTGATTATGTAATTTTCATCGTAGTCATAAATATGTGATTGTTCATCTTCTTTAAAGAAGCAGTCATTATTCAAAAATAAATTAAAACCAAAATCGAACTTAAAGATTGTTGGATCATTTGTTGGAGAAATACGGCAAATCTTGAACAAGAAGACGATGAGATTATTGATAATGAAGGCTGTACAAATAAATTCCAAAGCGTGTGTATCGCACTAAGCTTTAAGTTCGATTCGTCTCCACCAATCTATGTATATTGGATGCAAACGGGTTAACCGGTGAATCATCTTCAAGATACTTTAGAATCCTTGAAGTGAATTGTACATTCACATCAAACTTATCGATCAATGATAGTTTACAGAATAAAGTTCCTTCAGTTACTCTCGTGCACTAGAGAAAAAAAGAAATGACTCAGAAATTTTTTTGATAATTTTTTTTTTACTATATAACTTGAAATTTGTCTTCTCATTTCTGCCTCTAAAGTGTCTCTATTTATAGAGAAACTCATACCAATTGGTGTACCTTAAAAAGGAGTCCAAACACAAACAAGGGTTTTGTACCACGCACCCCCCCATATTTACCTCCCACCCCCTCAATCATGTGTAAAAGACCATTTTACCCTTAATTTCATCTATTAAAACCCAAAAAAAATGTGACTTTCCTTTTTTACCCAATTTCTTCGAAAGTTTGTAAAATCTGAATCTGATCCTACCCACCCCTCGAACATTTGAAACTTCCGAATCTCAAAAGTAAGTAAAAATTCGAATATTTCAAATATTCCATATGTATGAAACCCCAAATCGTTCGAAAGTTTGTATCATGTTGAAAGTTTCGAAATGGAAGTATTGAAAGTTTAGAAACATAGAAACTTTCGAAAGATTCATGGAATTAGAAAGTTTCGAAATGGTTGATGCTCAAAGAAATGAAAATTTCGAAATAGAGGTCGAAAATATGAAAGTTTCGAATGATGAAACTTTCGAAGTATATTTTTCCCATAAATAATGAAACTTTCGAAAGTTTCGTTGAACAAGAAAGTTTCGAAATACAAAAACTTTCGAAACTTTCGAAGAATATGAAAGTTTCGAAATGCAAAATTTTGCAAAACTTTCGATATATGTTGAGTTTCGAAAATTTGGTATTAATGGAAAATTTCAAAATATATTTTTATTAGTAATAAATTAATAGTAATAAATAATAATAAATTTATAATAATAAATTTATGGTAATAAATTAATAGTAATAATAAATTTGATATTTAATTTCAGAAGTTTCAAAAATTTCAGAACTTCCGAAATTTTCGAAATGGAATTACTTCGAATGTTTAAAATTTTCGAAGTATATGTGCATTGGAAGTTTCAAATTCATCTAAACTTTCGAAGTTTTCTGGAAAAAATACACTTCAAAAATTTCATATTCATCCAAAGTTTCGAAATTTCTGGAATATTTCATTTCGAAAGTTTGGTATTTTTCCAAAGTTTTGAAATTAGTAATTTTTTCTGCATAATTACATTTCGAAAGTTTCCAATTTTACAAAACATTCGAAAGTTGGGGTGGGAAACTGAAATCGAATTTTTTTTCATAATTTTATACAAATTAAATAAGGGTAAAATAGTCTTTAAGAAAAATTGGAGGAGTGGGAGGTAAAAATGAGGTGTGCGTGGTACAAAACCCTAGTATAGGTTGAACCTTAAAAAGGAGTCCAAACACAAACAAGTGTTTTTAGTCTGATCTATTCGGCCCACATAAAAAATAGAGTCGGGTTAGGTTGACCCCTACAACTAAAAAATAAAGATAATTTGAAAAAAAATATCAAAAGTAAACTTGGGCTGACCCAAATAAATATAATGACTTTTTTTTTCTACAGGCCATCCCAATATACACTAAATAACAAAACTGTAGTCCTGCACTGTATTCTGCAAACTAAGCCTAATTCACTAAAAACAAATAGAAACTAATCCACTTAAAAAACTATATGAACAGTCTGCTTGCTTCAAAAAATCAGCCCTACCTTTTTGGTGATTTATTTGTGCTTTTTACTAGCTAGTCCAAAAGTAGTATGTGTTTGTATCTATTTTATATTGGGCTTTTTCTTGGAAAAAAGTATACAAGCTGGATCATAACAACTACAAGGGTTTGCCTCATTATGTATTCTTGGTAGTAATTGCTTTGTTTAGCTTTCTTATCGATTTTATTATGATTCAATTTTTGAAATTATAGACGATGATTAGAGCCATTAATTAAACCTCAAAGTCCAAAACTACTCTTAAAGATTTTCTTATTAAGTCCTTTAACTTTAGATCCTCTATTAAAATAATTTTTTTAAAGTTCGATCTATTATTTCATTATTTTTTATGAGTGTAGTAAGAAAGGGTGGGCCAAATATTTTGTTAATCTAATTTTTTTTTTTGAAATATTTTTAAAACTTATTTTTTTATTGAAAAAATATCGATAAAAATCTAAAATTTTCTTTTTTGGAAAAAAAAAATAATCATTTTTTTCTCGAAAAACTGTGAGAAATATCAAAAAATTATTTTTCTCCAATCAAGAAAATTTCAAGAAAAAAATGTAAATAATTTTTTATTGAAAAATATTAAAACTATTTTATCCGAAAAATTTGAGGAAAAAACCGAGAAATTTATTTCTCTAAAAAAAATTTGGTCATTTTTTTTTTTGAATTGGGGACCCATAAATCCCACCTAGCCCACAAAATTTTATGTGTTTTTTAGCTTTAAAGGGCTTCCTTTTTTGTGGTCTTAATAATTATGAATTTTTTTGCCTCCTCCAACATGTAGGTTAGAGTCAATAATTAACGGACTTGTGAAATGGACACCTATAATAGTGATGATTTAATTTTTTATTTTCTTAACAATGATGAATATTGATTCAATTTTTCAAATTATGGATGATGATGATGATTTGGTGATGTTAGAATCTCCTCCAATTGTTGATAATAATGAGACAATGGATGATAACAAAATTAATGAAAAAGATGCGACCAAAGGGAGGGTTAACTCTAAGGTTTGGAAACATTTTGTAAAGGTTGATATAATTGATGAGATTGAAAGATGTAGATGTAACATTGTGGGCATTTATAATCACATAGTTCAGGCCCACTCATTTAAATTGGTGTTGACACCTAATTTTGTCCGATTTTTACTTTTTATTAAAAAAAGGAAATAATAATAATAATAATAATAAATATGTAAATATATATGAATAAATATAAAAATAAAAATAAATAATTATGGATATAAGCTTTTAACAATCACAAGTGTTTTCGGTTCTTGTTTGCCTCTAATTTTTGTTCAAACTATTTTCTAAAATATAAAAATAATAATAAGAAATAAAAATAAAGGAAATTGAAAAGAAATGAATTGATGGTCATAAAAATCGATGCAATGATGATCAAAATAAATGAAAAATTGAAAAGAAATAAATTGATGGTCATAAAAATCAATGCAATGATGATCAAAATAAATGAAAAAAAAACCAAAAATAAATTGATTGATGGTCATAAAAATCAGAATAATGGTGATCAATTGAATAGAAAAGAAAACCGAAGAAATGAATCAATAGCAATAAGAATCGGTATAATTGTGGCCAATTAAAAGAAAAGAAACCAACAAAAATAGATTAATGGTAATCAATTGACAATTATTCTTTTGTCTTTTGAAATCTATATCCAAAAGTCTATAAATAGTCGGCCACAAGAAGACAAAAAGGGGCACAATTGAAAACACAAATTGAGAGCACATAAAAAAGAGAGAGATTAGTTGGCAAAAGAGAAGGAAAAAATCTGGTCTTGAAACAATCGGTCTAGCAAAACAACAATTCAGGAGTAAGGTATCATTTGTCTTATATTTTTTTTCTCTCTAATTTTCTGCTTATTAGTCTTTTGTTTTGTTTTTGCATCTTTTTTTTATATATTTTATTTCCCTTTCTATTTTTTTCCTATTTGTAAAAAGTAAACTCATGTGTAAAGCTTTTATTTTTTAAAGAATGTTTAATCCTAAAATTGTTTTCTTTACAACACAAAAAATAATAATAAAAAAATATAACTAATTGATGTTTATAAGCTGAAAAAATAAATTTCATCATATTGTAATATAATATTCATAATACGTCTTTATCAACTAAAAAAAATCATAACAACAGATAAATGTTTTCGCCCTTAGGATTAGAATTAATGGTCGCGGCCGCCGAATGAAATTCCTCCTCGCTCGTCACACCATATTACTCACTCTCAATCATGGGTGGCCTTTGTGTCGCGACATATCAGACAACAGACGAGCAAATAATTTAACAGATTATTTCACCGTCGTGTCCATCTGTCTCGTTCACATACCGC
>NC_021165.2:23430553-23431898 GCF_000331145.2 Cicer arietinum | reverse complement strand
ATGATTTTTTTTATCTTATTTATTTTTCTATACACTACCCTGACACGACTCACACACTTATGAGTGGGCTCTATACCCGGGCTGAGTGCAAACCTAAGATAAGTTAGAGACTGTGTAATGATAATCTTCTGGATGTACATCCTGTTTGGTTGTCATGAAAGTCTCACCTAGAGTTGACCTTTTCTAAAATATTTTCATTTTAATAGTTTACCTATTAATTGGTTTAATATTTTGGAATTGACTTGTGTGCTCTAGGAACCGATTTAGAACTATAGAGCCACCCATAATAAAGGTTCACAATAAAAAAACCATCAATTAAGAAAAGAACCATGTAGGGCACATGTATATATGGACAAAAAACTTACTCTAGCTATATCTTAATTTTATCATAATGCATTGCATAATCATGCATGTTTCATCTTTTATTTTATTTTACAAGATGTTTTTCTTCTTCTCTTCATTTTTTTAGAAAAAGTGATTGCATATTAGGAGGTAATAAAATATTTTAATTAAATGCATAATCATTGTATTCACTTTCTTACATTTTCATAACATTTTCCTTCCAAAAAAAAATGGAAAAAAAAAAAGTATCATGACACCTTTACCGAACATGTTCTCGGGCTAAAATCATGGATGAATTGAAGAATACAAAGGCTATCTGGATCAACTGAAAGACCCTATGTCTATATCATGGATGAACATCAATAAGTCTAACAAGATTATCTGAATCATGGATGAATACCTAGAACTCATGTTTACCCTTTGTTTCCATAAGTCCAACAATTTTTACCTTTAGTCTAGGTCTACCTCAAGTAACTTGTCTACAAGATCTGAACATGATACTAATGAGATTCATCTTCATCCTCCACCCCCTACTTCTAAGTTCTCGGGCTAAAATCATGGATGAATTGAAGAATACAAAGGCTATCTGGATCAACTGAAAGACCCTATGTCTACATCATGGATGAACATCAATAAGTCTAACAAGATTATCTGAATCATGGATGAATAGTCTTACGATACTTTATTATATTGACACACTTTTAGTCGACTAAACATTATGTTGAAGACATTGATGATATTGCATATATTTAATGAGTTTATCCAAGGGGCAAAGTCGACAATGAAGATATTATCAATTTCTCTTGTGAATTTTAATTCTACAACACCAATAATATTGCTAAGTATAAAGTCTTCCAATACTTTATTATATTGACACACTTTTAGTCGACTAAACATTATGTTGAAGACATTGATGATATTGCATATATTTAATGAGTCTATCCAAGGGGCAAAGTCGACAATGAAGATATTATCAATTTCTCTTGTGAATTTTAATTCTACA
>NC_021165.2:23428078-23430263 GCF_000331145.2 Cicer arietinum | reverse complement strand
ACTTGTTCAAACAAAAAATCCTTTTATCAAGAGTAATGATCTGTGTTGACCAACGGAATTCAAGTCAAGAAAAATGTTGATTGCCTCATATCAAGGACAATTATTTCAAAATATCTTAAAAGAAGAACATATGAACTTCAGAGCTTCAAAAGAAAGAATTAGCACTCAAGAAGATTTCACATATTTAAAAGGACTAGCACATAAGTGGACTCCCAACTATATGAGCCCCAATACCAATACATTCAAGTTTTGTTATGATCTACACCAATATGGATCAAGAAGACTTATCACTACTTTCACACATTGATGCTTCAAAAAGTATTACATCTAAATGAAGACCCGCTTGGTTGAAAATCCAAAAGGACAACCTAGGCAAAAATTAGGGTATAAAAAATAATAATAAATACCCGCTAGGTTGAAAACCTGAAAGGGAGACCTATGCAAAAATTAGGGTACAAAAAATAATAATAAATATCCGCTAGGTTGAAAACCTGAAAGGGCGACCTAGGCAAAAATTAGGGTACACAAATAAGTAAATACCAACGAGGCAGAAAATCCAAAAGGACAACCTGGGAAAAGTGAGGATATAAAGTCGAATAAAGACTTGCTAGGTCAAAAAAAAAAGAAGGGGCAACCTAGGTGAAAATGAAGGAAGACCTTTTAGGTCAAAAACCCAGAAGGGCTACCTAGTTAAAAATTCGGGCAAAAAATAAATAAATAGAATGAAGAAGTTATAAAGGAAAATGTGCAAATAATATGGCTTACACGGATCGAAGTCGAGTCAATATATTCTGAAAGGTTGTGAAGATAAATTGAGGCAAATCATATCCTCCAAAGTGGGTCAATAACGCTATTGAAATTGTGGAATGATTTATTAGCACACTTCTTTTATGAAAAATTACTAACAAATTGGGTCATTTACCCACATTAGATCACCTTATCTTCTTTTCTTTCTATGAATCATTTTTTTGTACCATATATTTTCTCATTAAATATCATTGTCTGAACCTTCATTCACTACTTTCTTGTGTTATAAATCTTTTTTTTCAAAATGCATTTTTATGATAATCATATGTTGGGGCACAAATTATGTGAATGTAAAGAGGCCAAAACTAGTATGATGTCTTTACATGTAAGGCAGTGGCAACTAAAGATTATGCCGATGATGCAAGGAAAAAATCTCTTCAAAGATCAAAAGGACAATCACCACCATTTATTTGAAGTGATGCACATTTTTCATCCATGAGCCTAGGATCATGTTCGTGAAGAGGTGAAAGAAAAAAAAATTGAAAAAAGTTGATTGCAAAAAAAATAAAAAATAAAAAAAGATGAAAATGAAGGAAAATGTTCATTCATTAAATGCATTCATGACATTTCATATTTAGTGGTTAAATTTAAATTTGAGACACTAACCCACACCCTATTATTTAAGAGACGGGACATTGACCCGCATCCTCTGGTTTAAGAGCAGGGATGATTGGCCCTCATCCTCTGATTTAAGAGCTGGGATGATTGGCCTTAACCCTCTAATTTAAGAACTAAGTCGCCCCCACAAAAACTTGATTAATATATTTGATGATGAATTTTGAGTCCCATAGGAAGCTATTACTTAAAATACTAAATGAAGCCCACGTCACTCAAGATATCACTTTTAACAAATTTGGAGGCATCGTAAATAACATTACTACTAACAATCATCTAACCTTCATAGATGACGAACTGTCTGTCGAAGAGAGACCATAACAAAGCGTTGCACGTATTAGTAATGTGCCTCGATCATATGATATAAGGAGTCCTTGTTAAAGCTTTCAATGGGAGGCATAGAGAAATGATGGCATAAATTGAACTCCCAATGCAAATAGGTCCGGCCACTTTTGAAATTACGTTTCATTTGATGGATATCATACCCGCCTATAACTGCTTATTGAGGAGACCATGGATCCATTCTACCGATATGGTGCCATCAACCCTACATCAAAAGGTAAAGCATATGGTATATGACCAACTGATAATCGTGTCAGAAGAGGAAGACTCGGTGGTGAGTAAGTTTTCCACCACACTGTATGTTGAGATAATAGAGTAAGCTCTGGAGACCTCCTTCCAAACACTAGAAATCGTGGGCGCCGCTTTAATCGAAACTACAAAATAGAACCACATTTATCAAACACAACTATTATGGTGGTTA
>NC_021165.2:23425027-23426920 GCF_000331145.2 Cicer arietinum | reverse complement strand
TGGTCTAAAGAATGCTGGGGCAACCTACCAAAGAGCTATGGTAACTCTATTCCATGACATGATACATAAGGAGATAGGAGTTTATGTAGATAACATGATTGTTAAGTCACAAACAAAAGAAAAATATGTGATTGATCTCAAGAAAATCTTTGAAAGATTCAAAAAGTTCAAGCTAAAATTTAACCCCTTCAAATACACTTTAGGCGTACAGTCAGAAAAATTGTTAGAATTTTTGGTTAGTCATAAAAGAATAGAGGTTGACCCCAATAATCTTCGAGCCATTTTGGAAATGCCTCCCCAAAGTACAGAGAGAGAGGTTCGTGGTTTTCTTGGGAGAATAAATTATATCTCAAGATTTATATCAGAACTAACTGCCACTTGTGAATTGACCGTTAAACTTTTACGGAAAAAATCAAACAGTTGTGTGGAACGAATAATGTAACATAAAAACATTAAAAAAAAGTTATTTACAAAATGGTTGTAACATACAAAGATTGGCATGGGATGTTGTCGTTGCCACTACACGGGTATCGCACCTCGATACGCACTTCAATTGGGGCAACCCCTTTTTCCCTAATATATGCGATTAAGGTTGTGCTACCCATTGAAGTAGAAATCCCCTCGCTAAGAATATTATTGGAAGTCAAACTAGAGGATTCAGAATGGGTATAAATATGTTTCGATCAATTGAATTTGATTGAAGAAAAAAGGTTGGCGGCCTTATGTCATGGGCAATTATATCAAAAAAAACTGAAGAAAGCGTATGAGAAAAAATACGTCCTCGAGAATTCCAGGAAGGTGATCTGGTGCTGAAAAAAATCTTACCCATTCAAAAGGATTATCGTGGGAAATGGACTCCTAACTATCAGGGACCATACGTCGTGAAGAAAGCTTTCTCAGGTGGAGTTTTGATCTTTACGAATATGGATGTAAAAGATTTAGCCCTTCCTGTAAACTCAGACGCCGTAAAAAAGTATTATGCTTAAATAATAAATACCCGTTAGGTTGAAAACCTGAAAAGGCAACCTAGGCAAAAATTAGGGTACAAAAAAATATACCCGCTAGGTTGAAAACCTGAAAGGGCGACCTAGGCAAAAACTATGGTAAAAAAAAAATAAAAAATAAAAAAAATAAAATAAAATAAAATAAAAAAAACCGCTAGGTTGAAAACCTGAAAGGGCAACCTGGACAAAAATTAGGGTACACAAAAATATCTGTTAGGTTAAAAACCCAAAAGGGCGACCTGAGAGAAGAAGAAAAACAAGAACAAAGAATATATACTCGAAAAGACAAAATGAACAATATGGATCGGATTATCGCATGAGAAGTTAGTACAGTCTACCTTGGAATTACTAGTAACCAAGTTGGGTCTCTCACCCATTTCTTTTGTTTTATCTTATGTATATTCTTTTTTCTTTACCATTGAATTACTAGCAACCAAGTCGGGTCTTCCACCCATTTCTTTTGTTTTATCTTATGTATATTCTTTTTTTATTTCAATATATTCATATATACTGTTATTACCTTTATAATTTAACTCTTTTTCCTGAATGCATCTTATGATTATCATGTATTGGAAAGTAAAACATATTTCATACCTCGATACAATGAATTGCAATAAAATCGGATATAGTATAGGTCGTTTACAGTACAAGGCAAACAACAACATGAGATCCAACGTCACATCACAATATTAAAAAAGAAAAAAAAAAGAAAAAAAGAAAGAACAGAAGAAAAAGAAAATAGAAGAGGACAAAAAAAAGGAGATCAAAGATATCACGTTAAAAAAAAAGGGAGTATAAGTGCTTTCTTTCATTCATGATTTGAATGGTCGTGTCCAATAAAAATATTAATAAAAACCGACATATTCATTCATTCATTGATTCATTCATT
>NC_021165.2:23382253-23424567 GCF_000331145.2 Cicer arietinum | reverse complement strand
AATAATAATAATAATAATAAATATATATAATTATATGTGAAGAAATATAAAAATAAAAATAAATAATTATGGATATAAGCTTTTAACAATCACAAGTGTTTTCGGTTCTTGTTTGCCTCTAATTTTTGTTCAAACTATTTTCTAAAATATAAAAATAATAATAAGAAATAAAAATAAAGGAAATTGAAAAGAAATGAATTGATGGTCATAAAAATCGATGCAATGATGATCAAAATAAATGAAAAAAAACCAAAAATAAATTGATTGATGGTCATAAAAATCAGAATAATGGTGATCAATTGAATAGAAAAGAAAACCGAAGAAATGAATCAATAGCAATAAGAATCGGTATAATTGTGGCCAATTAAAAGAAAAGAAACCAACAAAAATAGATTAATGGTAATCAATTGACAATTATTCTTTTGTCTTTTGAAATCTATACCCAAAAGTCTATAAATAGTCGGCCATAAGAAGACAAAAGGGGAGGGGGAAACACAATTGAGAGCACAAAAAAAAAATAAAAGAGAAGAGAGAATAATAGAGAGAAAAGAGAGAAGAAAGATTGGAACGAGCTAGTAAAAAGCCTTTCCAGTGCGGTAAACACTTATTTTTCCTTTTTCTTCTTGTCTATTTTCTTTTTTATATTATTATTGTTATAGAGTTTTTTTATTATTCTATGCACGTATGATATAAACAATATTTTTTTGGTTTCACGAGAAATTTTAGAATCAACCAATAACAATCAATTTGATTGCTGTATAATCGTTTATTTCTTTATCAAATTTGTGATCTCTCATCTTTATTGTGTTTTATTTCTTGTGCATTAGATCTTAAATTCTATTATTATTACCGCCGTCGGTTCGCGCCACATATGCGTCGCCTACTCACGGATTTTTATCCTTTACATTTTTATAAAAATAAAAGAGATAGTAAAAATGTTTTTTTTTTTAAATAAAACGATACACAAATCAATATACAACACATCACTCCTATTATTATTTTCATTATTACCATTATTACTATTATTATCACTATTATGTTGTTAATTTATTTTGATATATATATAAAGTAAAATTAATAATAAAATCGACCAACACATAAATATTTTCTACCCAAGAACTACGTGAGTTTTGATTTCTCTATTGCACCTGGGGATACGTAGGAGCAAGATCTTTCCCTTGTCAAACCAAATTAATAAAACAAATATTTTTTTTCTTTCATAAAATGTAAATAATTTAATTTTTTTTATTATTCTTTTTGGGGTAAAAATAAATAAATAAATAAATAAATAGATAAATAGATAGTTTGTATATAATTAATTATAGGGTAACCGTTTTAACGGACGTTGTAGGGCGATAATACTTCCCTACTCGTAACCGACTCCCGAATCCAAATTTTTGATTCAAAAATATTATTTTAGGTTTTATCCAATTTTTCCTTTAATAAAAATAAAATTGGTGGCAACTCTTTTTTTTCACAGACAAACCGGACGCGACAATTGGCATATGGTTAAATGTCTTTCAATTCTAAAGGATAATGATGTGGAGGTCTTGTTGGATGCTAAACCCAATTTATTGAAGCAATGAAAATTTGATAGTAAGGCTTACATATATTCACTTTCTTGAAGCATTATCGAACATGATATTCTATTTAGGTATGGTAAGCATGATGGGATTTGGGAAACTAATAAAATATTAAATCTAGACTATGTAGCCATAAGTAGAAACACTACAAAAACTAAATGCATGAGTATTCAATTTAAAAAGAAAGTTTAAGAGTGAATTGACATTCATTTTTGATAGAATATGTTTGACTTCTAATGTATGGACAATTATAACAACACAAGGATATAGGATTGTCACTGCTCATTATGTTGATCAAGATTGGAAGTTAAATAGTAAATTGCTTTTATTTTGTAACTTGGATAGTCTACATATAGGGTTGAAGTTATTTGGAAAATGATGAGAAGTTAAATAGAGCTAATTATAATGAAAACAAGGAATAATTTTTAGCTTTACTTATGTGTAAGTTGAATTATCATAGTTTATGTTTTGTTTTAGCTAAGTGGTGTGAGTTCATTTAATGGACCTATATTTATGTTTTTAGCCCTTTAAGATATATGAGCATTTTTCCTATTAATACTCAAGAGAAGTTTGAAATGAAATAAAATTTCTCTAATGAAAATGTTGAGTGAGTTAGGTCTCTTCTTTGAGTTTTTGGATTATAAGTTGTTTGAATATTATCAATTAATTCCTTACCATTGTGACGATTTCTCATAGACTTATAAATCATCCTTGATTGTGGCGCATTCTCCATCTTCTCAACATAATTCATCTTTTGTTTATTTTTCCTTTTCATTTGTTACTTTATGTGAAGAAATCACTTGATTAGATATTCAATCTCATGTGAAAAGCACTTAAATCCAAATCATTTGATATTCAAAGCTTGTCACCAAGTGAAAGCTGGAATTAGAGGAATGTCACATGGTATGCATTGAATGCGACCAAATTATCGAATGCATCACTTTGGTAGATATGAAATTGAAACTTCGCCCCCAACGAAGGTAGCCGAAGTACAACGTCGTTGGTTCAGAAGGATGATTGACTTGGTCATCATCGTATGGTGTGAACACTATATCCTCAAGAAAAATGGAATTCAGTCTCCGCCAAGATGTCATCAATCCACCTTCGACAACATATTTGACGGTCCACCCATGGACTCTGGGAGCACGTTCATGAACCTTTCCATTGTCCCCCTACTTACAGATTTTAGGAAAGTGTCCATAAATCCAGCACTGCATCAGAAATAAAAGACAATTTAGTAAATTAAAAACACAACTTTATAAGTTAATAACACAACTTGTTATGAATCATATACTTGTAATAGGTTCAATACCCTTCCAATTGTCTAGTGTCATGAATAGTTTCATCTCAAGTTATCATATAGCACAATCAATATAGATGTACCCCATGCATTGTACCGATAACACACTAAATTAGTTAACAAACTAATATATTTAGCCTCAACTCGAGTGTGAGTCTTGTCGGTTAAAATAGTGTTTCAAACTAAGTGCAAAAGATATGTTCTTGCAACACACTCAATCCGGTTAGCTTGAATGATACTTTTGTATAGATCGTCCAACCCTAAAGTCTATATCAAACACATTTGTTAAAATTTATCTTAATAGTTGCTTCTTCCATTATTGCCCCAAACAACTCATGTGCAAAAATCAAAATATTATTAGTATTCATATTTATTGTTGTACTAAAACACCTATCACAAAAAGGAATATGCAAAAAAAAGTCGTGACATCATCCAGTGTGATGGTAATATCCTCGAATGGGATATGAAACAAGTTGGTATTTCTATTCCACCTTTCTACAAAGGCAATTATAAGACCAACTCCAGCCATCTTAAAATAAGCTGAAGGCAAGTGCACCAATCTAGATTTTTGAATGTTTCGATATTTTCATTTTCTTTGAAAGTTTCGAAAATTTGTTTTTCTAAACAAATTTGCATTTCAGAACATTTGACATGGTTGAAAGTTTCAAAAAATATTTTTCAGAAGTTTCATATTGCTCGAAAATTATTGAATCCTCTATTTTGGAAGTTTTAAATTGCTTGAAATTTTTGAGAATTGTTGAGTCCTCTATTTCAGAAGTTTCATATTGCTCGAATCTTTCAAATATATTTTGAAAAACTAAAAATTAATTTCAAATGTTTGAAATTCATTAAAAAGTTCAAAAAATTAGCTTACTTGGGCTTCAAAAGTGTTGAAATGCTGAAAAAAATTTACAAAGATTTTAAAAGTTTTAAATTTGTGAGTGAAAAAGTGGATGGAAAATTTTTTAACTTTATATATAGTAAACAAAGGTAAAAATATCATTTTTAATATATCGAGAAGATAAGAGGTATCGATGCAATGGAGAGTAGATTTTTCAAAAACAATATATTTTTAATTCTAATAACAATTTTTACGTTTTTGAGATGTAAAATATTATAATTAAATGTCAATTGGTGTATTTTTTTTTAGCACTTATGAGACCTTTTATTCCTTGTTCATAATTTTTTTGGCTAATTATACTAAAAATGAACAATAAAGATTTAAAAAGCCAAAAGCTTTTGCTTTAGCATCTTGGCCTTAGTGTGACTTAAGGCTTCATAATATAAGGCCTATGTGTGGCAATTGCTCGTGCCATACGTGATTCAAAATTTAAGGCTTTAATTAATATATTTAAAAAATATACAATGAGGTGGCAAAAATGATATTTAATTAGATGAAAGTTTAAAATAATTATAATGTTAATTTTATGGTGGAGAAATGTGTTAATGTTCCCTTCTATTGAGAGAAAAAAAATACATGTGAATAATCATTTTCAATTGGGTGTGTGACTGTGACCTTGCATTGCCAATTTCCCAGTTTTTCTCTCCCTTTTTTGTTGTTATCTTGTGAATAATCATTTTCTCATTTTTTGAACCAGGAAGATATAATGTTTAAGAGTTGGAGATATAATGCCTAAATAAAATATTAGAGATATTAATTTAAAGGTCAAATGTGCACTAATATAAAAAGAAAAGTATACTTCTTTTACAGCAAAAAAGAAAATAGTATATATTGTGTATTTGTTTGCATACTTTGAAAAGAGTGTATAAATAATGAGATAGGACGAATTTTGTGTGTTTTTTTATCTAATCATAAAATTAGATCGAATTAATTTTTAGACCCGACTTTTAATCCGATGAGATTGACTCTTAAGTCGATCAAACTCGATGAGATACGAGTTCAATAAGAATGAGATGATACAAAGGCGAGTTGATCTTTAAACAAATTATCTAATAGTAATACATAAATATTTAAAAATAAAATTAATCAAGAACTCATAGTTTATGTAATACAACATCACACATTTGATAAAGGAAAAAAAGGACTGAGCTTAAATAGCTTTATTAAACAAAGATAGACTACTTATACAAACATCATTAAATGACTCTGAAACTAGTGTTTTCACAAGTATTTGTTAAATATTAGAAATGGAGTTCAAATATATTATTAATCGCACAACTAAATACTCACGCATTCCCCTTTAATAAGAAGGTTGATAGTCAAATAATATTTTACAATCCAATTCATTTCTTATTTGACTCTAGGTCATAAATGAGATCATATCTAGTTATTATTTTATATATAGTGAAATTTAAAATAATAATAATAATAATATGAAATAATCTGTTGTCCATTAAATAATTTGGGACAGAACACGTAATATGATAGATAATCCAAACCAGGTCCCTCATTCTATTATGTTTATGTCTTGTCTATCTTTTTTGTCTCTATTTATTTTTAAATCGGGTATGAATAGGAAATGATTATCTATTTTAAAATGTTTAGAGAGGGAAATTATTATTAAAGTGACACTACAACAAAAAACAAGTGTTATCCTACCAAATGGGGTGTGAGATCGGCTACATGGATCAAACAAATTCATAAAATTATATCATATTTATATAGTATATCTCTTTACAACTCATAAAAGTGACACTGATAATCAAAAAAAATAATTACACAAACAATAAAACATACTTTATCCAAATCCAAATGAAATATAAACAAAATTAGTTCATAGTAATATTTCTTAGAATAGAATATAAACAAAAATCAATAGTTTTCACCTATTTAGTGATAAAATCTCTAAACAGCCTCTCATTTGATATACCTTTTTACATTTCCAATTATTCAATTTATTAGTCAATAGAGTAATTTAGCCAATACACTTAACTTTTCAATGGGATTGTATATATTGAATTTGATTTACAATATTTCTTATTTTAATTATCATGATTGTCAATGTAAAAATTTTTACATTATCAACACATTACAATATTCATGGGCATGACTTTAGAAGTAGTTATAATAAAAATTAAATATTTTTAATTATATAACAGTTGAATTGAATGATAATGTATAAACTCTTTACACTAATAGTGTATATAAATTAAATTATTTCTTAACATGCATAATTTCATTGTTTTTTTGTTATAACTGATTGATGATGTAGTAAGTTTATTGGACCATTGGGAGAAATTGATGCTACAATTTTTTGACAAAATTGTGCTAAAACTATTTGATATACTAATAATATAATAAAATTCTCCAAACTACTCTTCATTAAAGTATCATTCTTTTTTTAATGTGTGAAATGATTTAATAAGTCACTCATTGTGAAACAAATAGAGTAATAAAAATAATAAATATATCACTTATGGCGGTGATGGCAGACTTTGAACTAAATGTTGTTGTAATACTTCAATTTGAACTTTTTATTCTCGTATGTTTTTTCTCCGAATGGAAGGGTACCAACAAAGACTCTCTGATGCAAAAGAAAGGCGGTGCATTAAATATAAAGTATAAAGAGTGATGAATAATACGTATGATACATGGGTGGGGAACCCCCTAATTATAGAGTAGTTTGACTCATATCTGTTGTAGTATGTTTCTATTATTATTGAGATGATTGTTGAGATCATAGTAGAGTTGTTGTTATTTGTGTTACAACTGCATACTGATATAAATGTAAGGGCTTATTTAGTTGAAAGTGTGTTCTACGATGTAAGGGACGTTATGCGTACGTCAATGCTTCTAAATTCATTACATTTTACCACGTGTGTCTATGGGGATGACATTGGGGGTAATTTTCATGTTGCATCATCCTTTGTTGTTGATGACATCATGTGAGGTTTTTACTTGATTGGACCTTGACAATGGGTTTGTATGCTCCATTTGCATTAGGTTTCCCCTATGGTTGATTTGTAATACATTTGGGTTAGGCCTGTTAGGTCCATACCATTACACATTAGCAATAAAATGTCAGACAAAAATATTGTTCACTCCCTTCTATAATAACTGAGTCATTTTATCATTTGATACATATTAAGAAAAGTATATAAATAAAATAAAAAGAATATTATTTTTACTAAATTATATTTGTTAGGTATTGGTGAATTATCAATGTTATAAATGCATAGTAAAAGACAACGTATTGAAAATGATGCAAGTATTATTAATTAAAGAAAACAATTGAAAAAATGCATTAAAAATTGAAAGAGGCATTTATTTTAGGACCATTACTTGTTTTGCAAATGAATCAATTATTGTGGGACAAAGAGAGTATAAAAAGAGTTAGAAAATAAACAAGAGACTAGAAATAATTTAAATATTATTGTTAAATATAGAGATGTAGTAAAAAAAAAAAGGTGTAACAAGCAAAATGATTTATGTTGTTACCCTGATTGAAATTGATTTTGCATTGACAATTATTATTGAGATAATCGTTGAGATCATAGTAGAGTTATTGTTATTTGTGATGCAACTGTATATCAAGATAAGTATTAGGGCTTATTTGGTTGAAAGTGTGTTCTGCGATGCAAGGGTCGTTGTGCGTATGTCAGTGCTTCTAAATTCATTACATTTTACCACATGTGTCTCAAAGGACGACGTTGGGGGTAGTTTTCATGTTGCATCATCCTTTGATGTCGACGACATCATGAGAGGTCTTTACTCGATTGGGCCTTGACATTGGGTACGCCTGCTCCATTTGTATTGAGTTTCTCCTGTGGTTGATCTGTAATACATTTGGATAGGGCCTTTTAGGTCCATACCATTACACATGTGCAATAAAATGTTAGTGAAAAATATTACTCTCTCCCTTCCTCCCATAATAACTGAGTAATTTGAACATGTCGACATATTAAAAAAAATACATAAATAAAAGATAAAGAATATTACTTTTACTAAATTATATTTGTTAGTTATTGATACATTATCAATGTCATAAATGCATAATAAAAAATAATTCATTAATTAAAAGTAGTATTAATTAAAAAACACAATTGGAAAAAAGTGCATTAAAAAGTGAAAGGACATTCATTTTAAGACCAATTAGTTTTTTACCATCAATTATTGTGAGACGAAAGACGTGTATAAAGTTTTAAAAACTAGATAGGAGAATATAAATATTTTAAGTATTATTTTTAAATATAGAGATGTAGGCAAAAAAAAAGTAGGAGGTGTAACAAACAAAATAAATTATGTTGTTACCCTGATTGAAATTGATTTTGCATTGAAAAAAACAAATAAATATTATTATTACTTAAAACGATATTCATTCATTAAAATTAGTAGAATATATCAATAACAACACAAATTAAAAGTCGCTAAAACTGAAAAAGATAAAGTTGCAAATAAACTCATAACATGTATATTAACGACATAATACCATAAAATATCTACAAATGTGACAAAATTAAAAAGTTGGAATACACATATATTTGGATTCATAATATTGACAATACTAAATATTGATTAAATTTGTAATTGATCGAAGTAAATCTATTAATTTTAATTAAATAAACACCACAATAAAAATAATAAATCAAACAAAACACGCACTAAAATGATAAACAAAATAATATCATGTTCAAACTACAAACTCATGAACAAACCCTAAATGATAATTTAATTAATACAAACTACTCATTTAAATAAAAGGATGAAAGAACCATTTAGAAGAAAAAAACAAAGAAGTATTGAACAAATGTTCTTACCGTACTAAATGAAATATATTATATCTTTTTTGAATCCAAAATAAAAAATATAAACATTAATCTTTTTTCATCCAAAATCAACAAAATAAAATAGATGTATGGCCCCATATGCAGTATGGGGGTGGTCTGGGTGACTCGATATAGTAGGACTGGTCTGGGTGACTCGATATAGTAGGATTGTAATCATAGAATTTGATATTCTTTGATACTCTTTGTCTTTCATACGAGTGTATTAAATTATTTAAAGAAGTATCAAATGATTTTAAAGTTTTATAAAAATTTGTAGAGTTCATCTACTTAATAAATTTTTTTGATTTGATGATTGAATTTGTAAAATTTATCATTTATATTGAGTTAACATGAAGAATAACTAATCATAGATTTATTCCTAGAGTTATCGGATGTAACACCCCAAAAATTGTATATTTCATTTATTCTTATTTATACTAATAATTCTATTATTTATATTTTATTGTCGTGATTCATATATTTATACAAATCTCTTAGATCTTATTTAATCAAAAAAATGATTGTTAGTTAATCAAGTGAAGTTTAGTTTAGGAAGTTCATATTAATGTGTTTTTTATAGTTGGAGAATAAATCAGAAATAAACCCAATAGAAATCTCAAATTCAACTTCTAGTAGCCCATTTTGTAGTCAAAACAAAATTTGTCATTTGTAAGGATTTGGAGGGGCGTAATTGACAATTCCCATCATACTCCCCTTTACTCAAAACTCAATTGTTAAAAAAAATAGTAATAAATAAATAAATAATGAAAGAAAGAAAGAGGGAGGGAAGACAGAACCGTGACATATCACATAAAATGAAGAGAAAAAAAAAGATGAAAGAAGGGAAAAGAGGAAAGAAGAAGAGAGGAGAAGAAAAAAAACAAGAGAGAACACACTAACTCCATTGCATGTCCTTCTCAAGCTCCTTCATTTCATCATCTCATCATAGAAACACCCTCACACTTATATTAGAGTAAAAGAAGACCAAAAGGTAGAGTGAAATGAGAAATTATGACAAAGAAGTAAAGGAAAGTTAAGGTTTCAATATATGAGAAGAAGTTTAGAATTTGTTGCATGTTGAGAAGGAAGATGGAAACGTGAAGAGGAGTTAAAGTTTCACTTGTAGAAGAAGGAATTAGAATCAAACTTTGGAGGTCTCAAATCTCTTCTTAAGGTAACATAGAAAATCCTCTTAAAACCTCTCTTAGGTGTGCTTAGAGGTATTGGTTGCATGTTCCTAATGTTTGTTCATGATTTGTATATTTAGATATTGGAATAATCCTATTTGATTTAGTATCATTGATTATTAATAATGCATGTTAGGTGTTTGTATTAATTACTATGAAGAGTTGTTGTTTGATTATTGTTGTTGAGTGTTGTGGTTGGACTTGTGATGAGATGATGATTGTTTAATATTGGTAATTATTTGGTTTTATGCTGAATTTTGAATGTATTTTACTTAGTTGATCATATGAATTTGAAAATATAAAGTTTGAAGTGAAAATAGTATGATGTTGTCTTTGAACCCGTATAGGTGTATCTTTGGTATTTTGCTCATAACTTTCTCCATTGATAGGGTTTTGAGCTGATTTTTATCAAATAGACTTAATTACCTACGAAATAGACACTGGTTTCACTCATTTTCATTGAGAATTAATAGAGAATGTTGAGTTACAAGTTGAAAAATAATATGTTGTCCTATTTTTGTATATGTATACCTTATTTTATTAAACTGTACTAATTGAATGTCTATTACGCATAATAAAAATTATATTTATAAACTAGACATCTTAGGATTTCTAAAATGTTATCCTTTATTCAAATCGGACATTGTTTGATATTTTAATTAAATTACCAAAGTTATAATGTTTCTGTAGAAAAAGATTATAATGTAGGTAAGTTAAGATGATTAAAATAGAAGCAATATGAATCGATTTTGAGTGAAATCAATTGGACTGGAAAGCTTATTCCTATTACGTTGTTATTGTAAATTTTTATAAGTTTATATTAAATTTACAAATTTTCATAATTTTATGAAGTAGACAGTTATGTATTATGAGTTTATTTGCATTAGTCATCTTAAATATCTATATCTTAAGCTAGGAAACTCGTTGTGCGTGGAACCAATTGCATTTGAAAGCTTAAATATAACATTCTTTTCTAGAAGTTCGATATGTTAAGCGTATGTTCCATGGTGTGAATGTAGATTACTTTTATGTTATGATTAGATATATACTATATTAATATTATTATTATTATTATTATTATTATTATTATTATTATTATTATTATTATTATTATTATTATTATTATTATTAATATTAATATTAATATTAATATTAATATTAATATTATTGTTATTATATATATATATATATATATATATATTTATATATAGTTCATTCTAGCTAGATGAACTCGCCGTCTACATACGACGGAAGCGAGGGGTAAGTGGGGCACCACTTACGGACTTAATGATGTCCAATCTTACCAAAAGAGGTTATTCAAATAGAGGACATTGGGTTAAACCAATGTCTTTATGAGTTACTTGTTATGTTGAGTTTAAGTCATTAGATTACGTATGTCTAGTGACTTTAAGTGTTTGAAAGATTTGAGGCAAGAGGTAGAAGAGGTATTCGAATATAATAAATAATATTATATTAAATTGAAGTATAGTTTGCCGAGAGGATTTTTCATGCTTAACACATCGGCATGGCTGGGAAATATCAATAATTATTTTTATCAAATCTATGTTACCAAGTTTTATGCTCACTATATTGAGGGTGATGTTTTCCAGGTAACAGGTAAACGTTGAAAGTCCAAGGAGTATTCAGATTTGCTCATCAGTCCTTCAATGTCATGAGTCGGAGTCGGATCACGTCTTGAGTCTAGATTATAGTCATAGTTTAATTAAGTCTCACTTAAAAGTTATTTTAAAGTTGTAAGTATTAAGATATTTGTGAATTAAAAATTTCAATTTCATTCGCATTGTGTATATTTTTGTTTCATTCATGTTAAAAAAAATTAGGCGTTACATCGGATCTTCACTAAAATAAAATATATCATAAAAAGTATTAATACATAAATAAAAACATTACAACATATCAATTGTACTAATTTTCTATCAGATACAAATGTTCACACTTACAAATACCATTACATCCGTTCTAACGGGTAATCAAAATATTTATTTATTTATTTTATCCATACATTTCGGTTAAATTACTCGTCCTCTGTGTATCGCAAATTATATTCACAAATATTCACATATACAATTTTTTTATCATCCCTAACTACAACGCACATTAGAGAAACTTAACCCATACCTCAACTACCAGTTGCTCTTCTAAAATCTGGACTTATCAATATTTTAACACATGTGTTAACATTTCCCTACCATAGGAAAATTAGTAATTTGTGCACCTTAAAAGCCACCATATTCTAACGTTAATTTATGTCGGTTGTTGTTTGAGACGCGTCTTCTAGATTGAAAAGATGGGAAAGTAGTTTAGAGCACAATGTATGGAGACAAATGTTGGGCAAATTTGACTTGTAGAAAGAATGTCCCAAAAGTTAATAGAGTGTGTGGTAACTTAATAACTTTCAACTTTCAATTCCTAAAACAAAATGTCACTTTCAAGAGAATAATTACTAAATATGTTAATGTATATGATTTTATAAAATAAAATTATCTTTTAACAAAAAAATTTATTAAGCAATGTATCAAATTTTAAAAAAATTGTTGTATTTTTGTAAAAAAGAATTAATGTATTTAATAATTTGTGAATGACCTCAAAGACATCATTTTTGAAAAAGGAGAAACCTCACTTTTTTTTTGTGAATGGCCTTAAAAGCATCATTTTTGAAAAAAAACTGAAACTTATAATTAAAGACAAACTTAATATTTCATAATTTTTCATAAATAAGACTAGTACACATTTTTTTAAGATACACTTTTTCACACATCACCCATATTGAATTTTGGTAGAGAGAAAACTCTTTCACTTTCACTTTTCATCAAATTATTTTATACTTCTTTATCCAATTAATTAAATAACTGAATATTTTGAAATATCTATATTTATATATCAAAATATATCAAGTTTTGGTGTGATTATTTTTCATTTAATTTTACTCGCAATTTAAACTATTTCATTTACACTATTGAAGTCCTCAAACATAATTTATAGTTTTCACATAAATTAAGAAAAATATTTTGTACATTAAATATATCCATTTTATACATTGATGCACCTGCATGAAATATCTTTTTATAATCAACCTTGATTTCTCTTATTTTAAGACACTTAGAAGTATTAGTTAGAAATTTATTTAGAGAAAACAATAAATATGTCTAGTACTTTGAAAATGAACTTATATTTAGAGGAAATTTTTCAAAATATGTTTGTAAAGAATGACAAATGTGGTCGATGCCTATGAACAAAAAAAAAAAAATAATGAATGGATATTTTCTTACCAGATAAATAACTTAATTTATTTGTAATTTTTATTAAAAAATCAAACGCATATTTGTCTGCAGAATACTATCTATATTATATTTAATTATTGAAAATATACGTGTATAGGTGAACACCAATATACCATATTAAAAAGAAAAGAAAAAATATTATTGAAATACAGAATTTAATATAAATGAGACACAAATATAAATGATATTTTATAAAAACAAAAGATGATATCAATTGTATTTTATACAATATTGTATTTGTGTTTTATTTTACATTTTAATATTTATTGAATACAAAATGTTATTTGAACACACATATTTGACATTACATGTACTCCTCACCGTATTTATACCGTAAATAATATGTTTTTTTTTAATTAAAAATTTTGTTTTAAATTTTTTTTTTCTTTCAATTGTTGTATTTATAATTGAGACATTTTTTTGTTGGACATATATAAAGTTATATCATTAACTACTTTAAATACTTTACTAACTACTAAAATATAAATCATTAATCACTTATTTAATCTATATTTCAATAACCACTTAGAGTATTACGATTTAGTGGTTAAAGAAGTACTCTATAGTGATTAATATTATATATTTTAGTGGTTAACGAGATATATATTTAACAAGTGGTTAATAACATGTATTTTAGTGGTTAATAAAATATTTAAAGTGGTTAATTGCATAAATAAATAGATCAATTGTTGATATTATAATCATTTGTGATTGATTATGCATGTGTGCATAATATTAATATTCATTTTAGGTTAGTAAAATCTTATTTTGGTAAGAAATTAAAATTAATTATTAATATTGATTATTTCAAAAAATAAATAAATGGCTTAAATGTATTTTTGATCCATCTATTTTATTAAAAATACACTTTTAGTCATCTCATTTCTAAAACCAATTTTTTGGTCTCCTTATTAACTAATTATTTGAAATTTTTGTATTCCCATTATTTTTTATGATTGACAATTAATCATTGTTATTAATTTATTTATATATATTTAAAATTTATTTATTTTTTAAATTTTTTTTAATTTTTAATTTTATAATGCTTATGTAAGATATTTACATTTTATTTTTTATTTTAAATATTTTAATACTTATTTTAATATTTAAATTATAACAATGTTCCAAACAATTTTTTTAATAAAAATAACTTATAAAATAATTACAAAAAATACTAATTAAAAAATATACTACATTCTCAATTTAACTCTTAATTTAAGTGTTTTGAGTATCGTCTTTAGATATAAAAATGAAACCAATGATTTGATAAATTCAAAAGAAAAAAAAATCAAAATCAATTAATTTTTTTTTTATGTCCGAGTTCAATCTGAATCGAATCAAATAAATTTAATACATGTTGATTTGAATATGATTTCACTTAATTTAAAATTGACCATTGATGTCTAAATAAAATTATTAGATTATATTAATAGTGTTATCTTAAATATGTGTTACATTTAAGAAATTTTTAATTATTTATATATTATTTTTCTCATTGTAGTTTAAAAAATATTTACGTAATTGTTTTAATAGTATAAAATATTTAGTATTTTAAATAATTTTTTAAAAAAATAATAAGTATCTTAATTTTTATTAATGCCAACTTGATAGATCGTAACCAAATCAACATGCTATTCATCAATTTGAGTTTAATTTAAATTCTAAATTTTTTAAAAATTCAACTAAACTAAGTAACTCATTGGTTGATAATTTTTCCTCTCCAAACATATGAACCAAATTAATATGTTATATGAGTACTTTATCTTTCTTAAACATATGTAATTTTTCAATTTGATACATCATCTTCTTTATAGTTGTGGATGCAAAAAAAATTATATATTTACATTCTCAAATTTAAAATCTAAAATTCAAATATACAATAAACTACTATATTTAAATTTATCAATTAAAATTTTAAAAATTCATCGACCTCAAAATATTTATTCAAACTCGACCACTATTAACAATCAATATTTTCCTATTATGGGAGGGGAGAGACGGGTACTACACAACAACAAAGAATAAAAACAAAAGAGGAAATGAGAGAATATAAAGGAGAGTTAGAGAGAAATAAGGTGGACCATATGTATCATGGGGTTTTAGATGTAATTCACTGTATGAGTAGGTGAGTTGAGAGTGATTGGTTATTATCCATATGCTTATAAGTAAGCATAATATTTTATAAAAAAAATACGATCATTTTAATATTAAAAAACCATTAATTTTATTTACAATAAAAATAAAAGTAGAATAAAGATATTGAATAAGTATGTCATATAAATATTTTATCATTTTAAAAATATTCCTATGAGAGAAAAGAAAATTATAATTAGTGATTTTTTTTTTCAACTGGAATGAATGATAGAGAAGAAGAAATAGAAGAACGAAGGAAAATTGGGCTTTTCAGCTCAAATATAAAACAGATTTTTTTACAGTCCAAATGATAGAGTGTCTTGAATTTGAGAAATCTACCGTATACCTTTTATTTATATTTTTCACCTATATAAAAATATATTTTTGTCCTTTTTAATTTGTTAGATAATTTTTTAAATACAAGTAAATGATTTTTTTTCATCTTTAAAATTTTGTTTAATTTAAAAGTTTTAAAATGCAGATTTTTAATTTAAAAAAAAATTAATTGAATGTAAAACTTTCAAAATAATTTTATTTTTGGAATTTTAAAACCATTTCAAAATTGTGGTTGAATGTGAGATTTTCAAAATTCAATTTCAACCGCAAGTTTTCTAAAATTTAAAAAAAAAAATTGAAAAAAGAATTCTGAAAAAAGTTCAAAAATTATATTGAATGTGAAACTTCCGACAACAAATTTTTTAAAATTTTAAAATAATTTAAAATTTTTGATTAAATATGAAACTTTTAAAATAGAAGTTTTTTAAAATTTTCAAAAATTAAGTTGAACACGAAATTTTTAAAATATAATTTTTCCATAATTTTTATAAAACTTTCAAAAATAAAAATTATTGAAATTTTGAAAATTTAAACTTTTGAAATTTTTTCCGTAAACACTCATGTTTAATGGCAACAATACAAATACGACGGACATGATTTTCTTTAATGAAAGAACGTGTGAGAAAAAGAATTAAAGCTTATAATTGTATTAAGAGATGCCAAAACAACCTCACATGTTTCTGCCTCGTCATTAATCCATTTAAAAAGGAGTAGGGAGCCTTTTAAAAGGTTAAAAATATCATCATGTCCCTTTTTAAGGTGGATTAAAAAAATTTAAAAATAAATTTATCAATATTTAATTGCAGTTTTAGTCATTATATATTTTATTGATTTATTAAATTGATTCCTTTATTTTAAAAATTGATAATTTTAATTAATTGTTATGATTTTTTAACTAAAAAATGACGACATGACATTTTTTAAATAATGTGTCATATAATACGGGTTATAATAATTAATACCCATAAAATTGGAATAAAATATCGTAAAAACTTAACTTTCAATTTCATAATTTTTTTTATATTTGTAATTTAATTAATGAAATATGAATCATTAATACATCTAAATAGTTCTATATCATGTAATTGTTTTTCATGTTATTTAAAATACGTCAAATCGTCATTTTTTAATTCAAAAATTTGATTGATGGACCAAAACTGACGATTTTTAGAATAAAGATATCAATTTTGTAAATTAGTAAAAATAGAGGGATAAAAACTACAATTAAACCATTTATTAATTAACAAAAACTATATAAAGTTGAACAACTTTCTAAGAAACCAAAATATAAACCATTGATTTCAATAAAAATATAGAAGTTATCATTGAAACATTCATGATTCATCATCCAGAAACAAAGTATAAGCCAACATGAAAACTAAAATAAAAAATTAATGTTTCCATCCATTCAAAAACTATTAGAAATATGAGGCTAAAATCATAAAACCATAATAACTTAACAAAGTCTTCTAATATTTTGTGAGTTGAAAAATAATTTTTACTCAACTAACTAATCCACCTTTTGCACCATCACGTTTTTTTTGTAAATTAGGCAAGAGTAATCCAATAGTAGTAGTAGTAGGTTGAAAATATCAAATTTCTCTCCAAAAAATCACAGCTAAATGGACCAACTCGACAAATCAAACACATTTTTCTATCTTTAGTTGTATCAAAACAAAAATTAAAAACTTTTAAATCTCATAGACTCATCAAATTTTAATAATTTAATAGTATGATTAAAGGTGATTGTTCATTCAATTCTTCATATTTAATTACTTTTTAACTTTTTATCATATTCTAACTTCGAATAGTGTAAAATATGGTACCGAATTATAATTTCTAATAGTATAAAATACACTGCTAGACTATATAAACAATCATGGTGATTAAAATGCGTCATAGGTAGCGACTCAATGACGTTTGAAATTTCACTCTCTCCACCAAGGCTTTTTCCCTTTGGCCCACCACTCATAAACCCATTAGTTTTTATTTCACAAAAGAGGATAATAGTTGGTGAAGGAATATAACACCTCCAATCATACACAAGAACTTGCAACATTGCTTATAGTTTAATACAAAATTTTCTTTAAGTTAATACACTACTATATCCTTGTTATTATAAAACTATTTATCATTTTGACTCAATTGAACTATTCATCCTTGTATTTATGTTAGTAATAGTTCTTGCTGCTTAATGTGTCAATAATAAATTTAAAATAACAAATGATTAAATTGTAAGTGTTTCTTCCCTTCTAGAATGAAATTCTACTATTTTAAATGACATTCAACCTTATTACCATTTTTTAGTTGACCGAATAAATTAAAAGAAAATTAACTTTTTCTTTTATTGAATGGCCATTTTTTGTTTTGTAAAATCCAAATAGAATAAATATAAATATAAAACAATTATTTAAAATACAAGGTGTGCTAAGAAGGATCAATAAAAGGTTCATTTGTTACAATTATTTTCTAAAAAAACTTATTAATATTTTAAATATATAAAAATCACTTTCATGAGTTCTCTCATTCGTTTGTTATATATATTTAAAAAAAGAAGAAAGAGAAGTTAAAGATTTATTTATATAAAAAAAAAAACTACTTCAAATTAGAAATAGTTTTAAATAATTGTCATAAAAATTATTTCTTACATTGTGGGTATTTCTTCTAATAAAATTTTAAACTTTAAATTAATTCCGATATGAAAGTTAACCTCCTTCTGTTAAATTCAACTTCGTTAGTTTTTAAAAAATAATTTTACTTCTGATAGACAAATACAAATTAACTTATATTTTTATCCCAAAATTATATGCAAGATATGTTCATTTTCTAATATTTTTGTTTTTTATTTATTTATTTATCTCCTTTACAAAAACATTTTCTTATGGCACACAAAACAAAACATTTAAACGTTGTCAAAAGTAATATTTAAACACTCGTTGGCATTAGTTGAACTAAGAAATGCTAATATGTAAATTGGTTGAAAAAGGAAAGTTTTTAATTAAAATTTAATAGTGGTTGTTACATTGGATGTACTAATTTGATTAGGATTATGAGGAATAAATATTGAAGGGACATAAGTCCCTATCTTACCAACTTAACCAATAAACAATGAAAGGTATATGTGCCTTGTCCAATTATGAATATATTGTGTATGCTTTAGGAAATTTGCTTACGTGGCAAGACATAATTGGTTGATAGAGTTGGCGGGAGTTGGTGAGTGACCCAACCCAACCCTTTCTTACTCTAATTTTTTCCCCTTAAAAAGTAGGGTAGGAGTCTTAAGAAGCTCAACACCATTGGACTCTCAAACAATTCACACACACACCAAATCCTAAACTACCTCAACACAATTCAACACAACTCCTCATCTCTAACATTTTCTCATCCTCAAAGGTAACAATGTTTCTTTCTCATTTTCATTTTCATTCACATCTTCTTTTTTCTTTTTTTTTTTTTAAATTATTTCCTCATCTCATTGATTTCAATTTCCATTCCATGTTTATCAAAACTTTACTTTAAGCTTTTTAACCACAACTTTTTAATTTGAACCCTTTGATGTCTCTTTAGTTGCAATTTTATCTTTTTAATTTGAACCCTTTAATGTCTCTTTAGTATGTGCTCCATGTATCAATTCTTTCATAAGTATTTAGGATTTGTTTGTTTGATATTTGTCTTTGTAAAATGACTTTTTTTTTAATTTTTTTTTTAAGTGAAATTATATTTTTAAATACATTAAAAAATCTAAGTAACAATCTGGTACGAGGCAGTTAGGAATCCAAGTTCATTAACTTCCCAAAACGTATCGATAGTTTCACATGCATTAAGAATTTGTTTGTTTGGTATTTATAAACATTTTTTTCTTCTTCAAATTTTTAGTTTTTTTATAATTAAGTATATTCAAGAAAACAAAATTTTAGTTCGATAAGTGATAAAAAATTGTAGATAGATATATGATATATTGGAATGCGAATTCGAACTCATACTCTTTATTTTTTGTATTTAGTATGAATGAATTTTGTATTAGACACTTTAAAACCAAAAAGAATGTTAATTTTATAATTAAATAAATATTTACTTTCATTTAGGAAAAATCAATTTTTATTTAATAATTTATTATAAACATCTCTTTTAGAAAAATATATCTTCCACTTACGTATTCAAAACAAAAAAAAATCTAACTACGTTATGTCTGTTTTTTTATTTTATTATTCATACGTTATGTATGTTTGTATTTTGTTTTTGATGAATATGAAACCAAAATAAATAATGTGTTTCTATGTTTTTTTTTTATAGAAAAAATAATGTGAATGATATGTTGATATACTAACATTAGTTAATTTTTATTATGGTTTATAGTGAAACCAAACCATTAAAAAAAATAGAGATGATCATCAACGTGAGAGATTCGACAATGGTACGACCGTCGGATGAAGTTACACGAAGAACGGTGTGGAACTCCAACGTTGATTTGGTGGTGCCGAATTTCCATACACCAAGTGTTTACTTTTATAGAACCAATAGTGCTTCGAATTTCTTTGATGCCAAGATTATAAAGGAAGCACTGAGTAAGGTGCTTGTACCATTTTATCCAATGGCTGGTCGTCTTCGTCGCGACGAAGATGGCCGTGTTGAAATTGACTGTAATGGTCAAGGAGTGCTCTTTATCGAGGCCGATACTGGTGTGGTCATCGATGATTTTGGTGATTTTGCACCCACGCTTAAGCTCCGTCAGCTTATCCCAGCCGTTGATTATTCTCAAGGAATTGAAACATATCCCCTCTTAGTGTTACAGGTACGTTACATTTTTCTTCATTTATGTATTAGTAGTTATCATGTTCATTAAAGGAATACAAAATTATTTTATTGTCTTAGAGACTATTCGATCATTACTACTAACAATTAATAATATTAATTATTAATATTTATCGTTGAAAAAAAAATACAATGCTCATTAAATGTTCTATATTCATCAAAAAAATGTTTTGTTTTAAAAAGTACATGAAAATTTTTGTCCAAATTTAAGGCCAGAGAAAGTATATCTATGGATAGATCAGAGCACTGAAAATATAAACGGACACTTATTTTAGAATATTGTGTCTTTTCTAGAATATTTTGTGTTGTTATGTACTATGATATTTTCTTTGACATAAAATTATTGAAATATTTTCTTTTTGGATAATTAAATTAAATTTACTTAAAGGGGGATTGACAATAATTTTGCTAATTAGTTTTAGTTTTTTTGTACTAAACTTGCAAGGTGACATCATTAAATTTATTATTATTGATGAGGGTCCTTCCTGAGTGGAAATTTTGAGTACTCGTTCCCATGATAGCAAATACTTTTTTAAACTTTAAATTAACACTTATTTAATTTTATTTTCTTCTAAACAATTTCCAAAGAAAAAAAAACCTTATTAGTTCAGGTGTCATTGTTATAGGAGAAAAGTATATATATGCGTTATTACTTTAAGTTATTGAAAGAGTTTTCCCTTCAAAGTCAAGTAACTGAAGAAAGAAAGCATAATATTCTTCATTTTTTGGCAATGATTTGTTTAATTTCTTTTAATCAACGAACAGTAAATCAAATTATATTTTTGCAATTCTCTATTAAATTTATTTTCTACTTATTAAATAATTTTTTAGTTTTTTATTTAGAATTTTTCTTTTTTAAAAAGGGAACATTTTTTAATATTATTATTAGAAAATAGATCAAATTACATCCATAAGTTACACTAAGAGTTACACTAATTCAATAATATCGATTTGAGTACATATTTTTCAAAATAGTCTCTAAAACTTAACTCAACTGATAAATACAGTTAGGTTTAACGTCTGATTTTGAACATGACAACTCGTAGTTGTATGAGTTAGAATTTACCATATCTTTTAAAACAAAAAAAATTCAAAATATGACGTTAGATTACAAGTTAATATCATATAGTATCTATAAATTTTAACATTAATTTATAATCGTTTACTGTATCATCAAGATACATAAAAATTAACATTTTATAAATTAATGTTAAAATTTATAGATACTATATGATATTAACTTGTAATCTAACGTCATATTTTGAATTTTTTTTGTTTTAAAAGATATGGTAAATTCTAACTCATACAACTACGAGTTGTCATGTTCAAAATCAGACGTTAAACCTAACTGTATTTATCAGTTGAGTTAAGTTTTAGAGACTATTTTGAAAAATATGTACTCAAATCGATATTATTGAATTAGTGTATATATGATCAATAACATTAAATTTAAATCAAAACACTAATTTAAAAAAATATTTATCTACAACCTTCCACACATCTCGATGAGAATATAAAAAGGATTCCTAATCCATTATTCAATTCAAAAAGAAATATAATATATATTTCCCTTTTTGTTGAATGGGTTCGTGCAACCAACCACACTAACTCACAATGATGTAAAGCATATCACATTGTTGAATGCTGATGAGTTTCTTTTCTTTTGACAACTGTAATAAAATTTTGAGTTGAAGAATTTCAACTAAGTCTCGTTTGACAAATTCTTCACCTATCTTTGATGAAAAATATGTAATCATACTATTCAATTTCTTTTTTGACTCGTCCTACTATCCATTTGAGAGTGCCATATTAGTCATCAATTTAAGATTGCTTACCTACTAACTAAAGGAAACAATAAATATATATATTTATGATGAAATCATTTGTCTTTTTAGACATTGTCCTCACTGTTTATTAACTATAATAATTAATGAGAAGATCTACCGTAATATATTTGATTTTAAATTTATAACACATGAATTTTAGTCCACACATACTCAAAATTGGTTAAGTATCTACATCATTGTACACATAATAATATATAGAAGAAAAATTATCTATAAGTGTATACACCTCTTTTACATTCGAAGAAAATAAAAATAAAAAGAGTGATGTGATAGATATAATATGTTGGTAATATATTAAGAAGAGAAAAAAATGCAACTTAAATTCAAATTTTGTGATTAATGTGTGCATGACTTTGCTACATACACCAATTTACTAGACTATTACTATTTGTGTAGGTAACATACTTCAAATGTGGAGGAGTGTCACTTGGTGTTGGTATGCAACATCATGTAGCAGATGGAGCTTCTGGTCTTCACTTCATCAATACATGGTCAGATGTAGCTCGTGGCTTAGATGTTTCCATCCCACCATTCATCGACCGGACACTACTTCGTGCCCGTGATCCGCCTCGCCCCGTTTTCGAACACATTGAATACAAGCCTCCACCATCCATGAAGACTAGTCCACATAATCAACCAACAAAAGCAGACTCAGAAGCTACGGCAGCCGTGTCTATTTTCAAATTGACCCGCGAACAGCTCGTCACATTGAAAGCTAAGTCCAAAGAAGCTGGCAACACAATCAACTATAGCTCTTATGAGATGTTAGCCGGTCATGTTTGGAGAAGCGTGTGCAAAGCAAGATCACTTCCTGATGATCAAGAAACTAAATTGTATATTGCGACCGATGGAAGGGCAAGGTTGCAGCCTCCTCCTCCACCAGGTTATTTTGGCAATGTGATTTTCACAACAACACCTATAGCTATAGCTGGTGATCTCATGTCAAAACCAACATGGTATGCTGCAAGTAGAATCCACAATGCGTTGTCTCGAATGGACAACGAGTATTTGAGATCAGCTCTTGATTATCTAGAGCTACAACCAGATCTTAAAGCTCTTGTTCGCGGTGCACATACTTTCAAGTGTCCGAATCTTGGCATTACTAGTTGGGCTAGGCTTCCAATTCATGATGCTGATTTCGGTTGGGGAAGGCCTATTTTCATGGGACCGGGTGGAATTGCTTATGAAGGATTGTCTTTCATAATTCCAAGCTCAACAAATGATGGAAGTTTATCTGTTGCAATTGCTCTTCAACATGAGCATATGAAAGTGTTTAAGGAATTGTTGTATGATATTTGAAGAAACAAAAATGATTAAGGAGCTTGGCTTTGTTGTCATTCAGAACACCACTATGTTTCTAAGGTGGTGTTCTGTTTCCTACTTTTTTTGTTTAGATACTTTTGGTGAACTCTATGCAAATGTTAATGTGACTTGTTTCAGCTTACAATAGACTGAATTCTGTGGTGTAAGCTTTATAATCTGTAAACAACTTATTTTGTTATTACAGTTACCACAAGACTTCAAACATTTGGAAACTTGTTAATTGGTATTGTTGTTATTTATATATCAATTGAAAAAATCTTATTGATAATATTTTTGGATGAAATTCACATGTATCATCCTACCGGAGGCAATCGCCAATCGAACAACAACATTAAGATTTCTCTTATATTTCACAAGAGATTGACCGAAGAGTTTCTCGAGAAGGACTATCTCTATACACACTCTCTCTACTTGCAGATCTAACATGTTTCCATTAGGCTAACTACATTGAATTAACTCAATATTTGTCCTCTCTGATTCAAAATGCAAATATGTGACAAGCTTAACTAGAAGCATTTATTCATGTCAAAATTTAAAATTTAAGTTCTGAGAATTTAGAAGCACAATAACAATACTTCATGATGTACAAAGAGATTCACTTCTCTTCTAAAGAATCCCAAGCTTCAAACAGAAACATGTGATACTAAAAATGTTTGAAAATTTAGAGCAACTTAGCATGGAAGGAGAAAACTAATAATAACACAAAGCTTACACACACAGTTGAAATCCTTGATAAAAAAGATGATGCAGATTTTCGAGAACGGCGAGGGTCGGAGCGATAATTAACATTTGCACCACCATTACCTCCTTTTCCTCTATTAGCTTTCTTAATCAACTCATAATCTTGCTCGAACTTTTCCTCCTTGTTATATTGCTCACCTTTTTTGTGAAACTTGATTCCGTCCTTTATGTTTTCATAGGTTCCTATATCTCAATAGAATAAGCAAAATTTTAGTTAGTATATAGAAGCAAAAATGCAGCATATCAAATTAACAAAAATTTAAGGAAATGTTTCTTTGAAAAGGTGAAGAATGCTTACTACTAATACTTTGCTTTGTTTGAATGTTGTTATTTGATGAGTTTAGACCTTTCTGTTCAGAACTGAAGTTTCCATGTAAACCAAAGATTGATATTACTTGAGTGAAGAAAACAATGATGAAGCATGTAAGATATCTTATTCTCATTTTTGGCTCAAGGTTTTTTGTACACAATTTGATAATTGTTAACGTACTTCAAGTTGGTAGAAGAAGAGGGTTTATATAAGGAGTATAAAGAGAGGGAGAGAAGCATATGGACCAAATTCTCTATGTTGATATATAGTTGCTTGAAATAGAAGCAAGGTGCTTCATTTGGAGCCTCTACCTTTAGCTGCATCAGATGCTTGTCCAGCTTATCTCTATGTAACTATGTAGTACTGACGTTGACACGAGCACTAGACACGACACTGACACGTAGGCATCAGTAATAATAATTTAAGAAAATTGAAGTGACTAAATATAACCATATGTGTCAGTGTTGTGTCAATGTCGGACATTGAGTGTGTGTCAGACATCAAACATGTCTTCTATTTGCGGTGTCGATGATACATAACTCTAATCTTAGCCATGGTGAACACATGTGAATACTGCTTTCTAAGTAGAAAACCATGAAACAGTAATAAATTTCTCTTGGAACAATTAACATAGAGAATTTTTGCTGACTTGCAGTTTTTTTAATAGTTTTTAATTACTTATATTCCTCACACCCCTCAAGTTTTGTAGATGTGTGTATCAATAACTTTGTGTCAAAGTTTGGAACCACACAGGAAATGACACAAGTCCATTTAGTGGTTGCAAGGATATAGAATAAAGTAATATTCCTAACATGTTTTCTGTCTTACATATCAAGTTAATGGTATGTTGCAAAGGCTCAATCTAAAATGTTTATTACAGTGAACTAATATGGCGCTTTCTTTCAGGTTTCAAACCATTGTGGAAAACTAGTAGAGGAAAGGACATGCACTGTCAGTGTAAAGTTATTTCACACTGATGACCAATCAGAACTTGTCAACACAACAAACAATTGCATAACTACATTTTTTCAGTTTCTGGTTTGCAATTGTTTGATGAGTTGACAACTTGTGATCGATTATCAAAGTGAAATAACTTTACAGTATAATGTATTAGCCTTTAATCTCATAAATATAACAGCATGACTGAGAACATCCCCTAACTCTTCATTGATCATGAGTTCTGAGGTTGTATTTGTAATTCTCTGCAATAAATGTCAATTGTTGAAGCAACTAGTTTATTTTGGCACTGCTCTATTGTCAAAGACTAACCAAAGAATGTCTCTATTCTCTAACCAACCACATGACTGTTTCTTTGAGATAAATTGATATTGGAAAATGTAACACTGTTTCATTGACCTTTGATTAAATTAAACTTGTGCCAATGTTTAAAATAAAAGATCTCTGCAAGTAACTAGTTCCATCATTCTCATACTAATTTCAAATTTGAAAAAAAAAAAAGTAGATTATCTGGCTATCAAATTCAAATTGAAAAATTGGTAATCAATGCATATTTTGTTTTTTTTTTTTTGGTGGTGGGGGGAATGGTGGAGTCCTTATGGTGTGGAAAGTTCTCATTTTTGAACTTTTTATAATTTAGCTTCTTAGTTAAATGATTTAAAATTTGATGAAATAGTTTATCTTTCCAAAAGAAAGTAAAATTAGCTTCTTTCTACTTCTCTCTTGTTAGTAAAAAACCAAAGGTTTTCTTTAGAATTTCAGCCTCACAAGTCACCCAAGTTCAACATTTACATATTTGCATCTAGTTATCCAAGGACAACAAAACAAGCAAGATTTCAAGGGAAGACAATTCAAATAATTGCTTAACAAGAGATATCAAGAATATTGGGGAACTTGGCTTGGGATTACTTGTAAAGAAAGTGATTATAAAACTGCCTGAAGAAGATTATAGAAAAGTACTGTTCTTTGAGGTTGATAGGAGCAAGCAAGCAATTTGGCAATATGTTTGATGCAATTGGAACAAGACTACAGAAGCAAGAGTTTTACTTCAGGCAGTAACGACAGCGACAGAAAAAAAGAGAAAGATGGATGATTCTTCCATAAAATCTTTTGAACACGCTACACTAGTGCTGCAAGAGATGGAGTAAAGATTCATTAGTAGATCCAGTTAACGAGAAAGGTGATAAATTCAAGGAAACTCAGATTTTCATGGAGGAGTATGTCACAGTACTCCACACCAAATTTGGAGAACTCAAGTGGAAAGAACTCTGACATGGTTAAAAGTAGGACAGAAATTTGGTCTTTGACATATGATGCTGAAGAATCTCATCAACCGAGTGGCCCGATAACAATGACCTAATAGGAGGTGATCCAACGGATCTTAACCAGATTTTGATACCACTTTAAAATTTAAGTTTTGCCTAATTATAAGGTGAGGACTGTCCACCAGTTATAAATACATTTTCAAACCATATCTCATCCAATGTGGGGCTTTTACAAAGATTGTTTGAGCCAGTTGATCCTGCAAGAACCGATTTGAAAGTTCCTTACACAAAACCAAAAAGATCTTCATGGGATTTCAATATTGGATATCAAAGGGAAACTTGGAGATATATCCTTTCAAAGTCTAAACCTTCATTTGGGAGTTCTTCTAATGAGAAGGTTCCTTACAATTAACATAATTAAGACATACTCAAAACATAATGATTTGTTTCCACATGACAGTGCAATGTGGAGGACAAGGACACTGTAAGATACTGCAGTAGTAAAATATGGAGCTACAACAACAGTAACACATGAAGATAAAAAAAAACAGTATTTGATTCTGGTTTGATACACAATTTGAAAACAGAAGCAGCTATAAAATTCACAAAGAATGACAACAAATCTGCTACAAATGTACATGACATGGTTGTGGATGGAACCGATGAATTTGCAACTTCTGTTGACACAGACCAAAATCAAGGAAACCAAAAAACCACTCCCGAAGAAGTGTTGGGCAGACATTATTAGAATTAGGGTTGGGCCTAACTCAACTCCTACAAAACCGGCGTATAAAGTGAGGACTGCCCCACTTATAAACACATGTTCAAATTTTATCTCATCAAATGTGAGACTCTTTAACACATCCCTCACGCTCAGGACTGGACATTTGGAACATGACCCAAGTGGCCTAATGGTGGTGACCAAATAGCACGGGGCCCAACGAATCTTGGATAGACTCTGCTACCATATTAGAATTTAGGTTAGGTCTAACTTAATCCCTATAAAACCGACTTATAGGGTGAGAGTTGTCCAACTTATAAACACATGTTCAGACCTTATCTAGTTCTTAAATTAAAAACACAATGTTCTAGTTCTGTTTTTTTCAAGCAACATGCAAAGATTCATTAAAAACACAATGTTCTAATTCTTTTTTTTTCAAGCAACATGGAAAGATTCATACATCTATTCATACTACAATTCCAAATGACACAAACTAGTTAACAAGCAAACATGTTCTTAATTGTGGCTAAAATATATATTTGGTAGTAATAGTAAAGACTAAGAGAGGATTAAAGAAGGCCTAAACAGAAACAACATAACATAATACTTAACTAGTGGAAGTGAAACAAAGTGATTAAAGCCAAAAGCTTACACATGAAATAAATGTTATGACCCAACAATAAGGTCCTGCAAATAATGACGTTCCAGAATTATGAGAGTGATTGTGATGGTCGAGTGCTCCGCCGGCAATTCCAGCGCCCACTCCACCGCCGATAACTCCAACACCAATTCCTCCTGCCCTTCCTCCGAATCCTCTTCCCCTTCCTCCGCCTCCTCCCCTTCCTCCGCCTCCTCCCTTTCTTATAGTAACTGATAGTTCATGTTTCTGTTCATTTTTACTTTCCTCATAAACAACTTTGTGGTTCAACCTTGTGGAGACTTCAATGTTTCCATTTCCATATAAGTTTCCTATCATTATTGAATAATACCAAAATTATAAAATCAAAAGTGAAAAGAAAGAGTATGCTTCCAGATTTAGAATTGATTCTAGTCTCAAAATCAATTCTACCTAACTTCTCCAGTAACATAGAATCAATTCTCAAATTTATTGACACATACACACACAGAAACAATTCTGGTCCAAACTATCCAAACATAAACTAACATAAATCACTTCAAGTTCAAATCATTTTAAACCAAAATCAATTTTTGTCACGGCAGAACCAAACACACACTAAGTTTGTGCTTTTAAATTTAGAAAGTCAAAGAAAATGTACCTAGAAGCTCATGAGCTTGTTCATTGCTGTGGATTAGGGTTTTATCATCTGAAGTGAAATTGAGATTGAAATCTTCATTAGATATAGCTTGAGAACCTGAAATCATCAATAGGAACACTTGAAGAAGAAAAATTACCTTCATCTTAAGCCTTAAACTTAGATGTGATGAATTTTGAACTAGAGTCTTTGTTAATGTAAAGAAGGTTAAGTAAATGGTTTAATAGTTTGTTACATGAAGCTAAGGTTGATAATTGAGTCACAAAGAAGGTGAAGTTTGGGGAAAAAAGTGATTTAAAGAGATAGAATTAAGAAAAAAATGACTTGTTCAATGACCTTGTGTTTAAGACAACAAGTGGAATATGTCTCTAGTGTCAAAGTTTGGAAAAAGTGTGGTCTCCTTCAAAATGGACCAATAACAGCAATCATGGAATTTAGCTTTTATTTATTTATTTATTTATTTAATGTTTGACAATTCACTTTTGTGAATCTCAATCATTGTCATTCAACCCTCTTCAACTATTTTTCATAAAAAAAAAAAAAAAAAATTATAATTTTGGTTTATATTTTTACATATTTTTAAAACTGGTCTTCCATTTTAATATATCACAGCTCTAGTTCATCTCTAAATTTTTTTACATAAAATAGTGATGTGACGTATTTTATTGAATGTGATATATGATCTAATGATGTAGCACAATTTAGATAGATTAATTATTTAATTGTCATTAATTAAATTATAAAAATAAATATTTTTTTAAGTTCAAAATAATTTTTTAGAATTTTTTAAAAAAATATTATAAGTATTAATTATTTTATATTATTAATTTATATGTCACATCATTTAAAATATACTATATTTTTTTTTTTCAAAATTATAAAAAAGTGACTAAAATTGATGAATTTTAAAATAAAGAATCAATTCAAGAATAAATAAAAATAAAAAAACCTAAACTGCAATTAAGATAAACAAATCTAACATATATTATTATGCGAACATGCATAACAAATTTTTCTCTAAGTTTTTTATTATAAATCCTCCAATAAAAGATATATTAAGAAAAGTTGTTTAATAATAAATTTGTTTAAAAAACGTGTTACATTTATGTATTGACCTTAAAATTATTGACAGCATAAATGAAAAAATTAATTTACATAATTTAATAGTTGATTAAACAGAAAAATGTAAGAAATCATTAAATTTGAAAAAGGGCCTTATATTAGAGACAATGGAAAAAGTGAAATTTTAGTGCTATAATTAAAGTCCGAGGAAGTATAAATGAGATACAATGTCAATCAAATTACTTGTTTTTCTCTTTAAATTTAATTGATGACTTTACAAAAGTCAAAACCACAGTTATTAGAGATTAGACATCCTACCCATCAATTTGACTTCACTTCTTTTAGAAAATAAGGGCCATTTCCCATTTGTTATACGTTTGTGTAGAAACTAATCATTTTTTAAAATAAAAAAATCACATTGAAATATGAATTTAAAAAAATAAAAAATTACTTTGAGTAGTTTTTCATAAAAAATTATTTTTTATAAATGGTTACTAACAATTTATAACAAATTAATTTTTTCTTTTGTCAAGTAATTTAGTGGCTAAATTTACACATCTTAAATATTAAAAAATAAAAATTTCCAATTCGAATACAAGCCTCTATAAAATGTTTCTACTACTATCAACCGAGTTGAACTTATTGACCAAATAGACTCTAAAATGTAAGATAGTTAAGATTGTGCAAAACTACATGTATATGTATAATAAAACAACCAAGGGAATTCTTCTCAATGATCACAAGCTATTTTTTTTATTAACATGACTACCTCTAGTTTTAGTTTTATGACACATTTAATAGATGGAAGTGATCTTAAACTAAAATTTTGTCCGTTTATAACTTAAAAGGAAATTTTGTGTTACATAAAATTTTGGTATCAAAAAGATAATTATTTTGTTATAGAGTAGATTCTAATATATGTTGAAAATTAATGAAATTTTTCTTAAGAAAATTTTGAGTAAAAATTGAGAAGAATAATTATTGCTCTGATATCATATTAAGAGTTATAGTTGAGTTCAAAAAAGAGAGAAACAATAAAAAAAATATATATATAATTTGATATGATAGTTTGAAGAATTATGATACAACTAGTGTATCATAATTTTAATATAACTATCTTTTATCTAATCATATCTAACTTCTAACTATCTTAATCTAATTCAGACGCATATCTAACAATACTAAAAAAATCTAATTTACTGACGGATTTTAGAGACAGAATTTTGTCCATCACAAATGGAGACGGAAAATAATTTGTTGAGACGGATGTAATAAGTTTTATGTTTGAGAAGAAATTTAGAGACGAAATAACCCATCACAAAGTTAATTTGTCTCTAAATCCATCTCAAGCTCTGTTTCTAAAAGTTACACTTACACGCTCTAAAAATCAAAATTTTTATAGAGACAAAATGTAGAGACGGAACAATGACTTCTCAAATGTTTTCCGTCTCTAAATTCTAAAGTTTTTCACAAAAAATTCCCTCCAACTATAGAAAAGTTTCCCTCCCTTTAAAATTTTCTCCAGCCTTCCAGATTCAGTAATTATAATAATAATAATAATTACTATTATTATTATTATTATTTATTATTATTATTATTATTATTATTATTATTATCGTTATTATTATTATTATTATTATTATTATTATTATTATTGTTATTGCTATTATTATTATTAATATTATTATTTAGAAAAAAAATCCAATTAATATGTTAAGATCCTCCATCAAACACGATTTGCATTTTCTCCACCCCTCCACATTCAGTAAGTGTTGCTGAAACTTTCTTTCTAAACCCTAAAAGCGCATTTTTCTCCTAAACTCAAAATCTCATCTTACTTCTAATCAATTGGTGTTTCTGATTTGCATCCACTACCACTTCACCGTGAATTTTGTTGAGTTCCATTCTTTTCCTATTTTCTGCACCGTAAATTAAAGTACATTTCTGCCATACAACATTTATTTCCTTGCATTGCTTTTTTTTTTCCTTATTTATTCCTCTAAAGCTTCAATATATTTTAGATTCAAGCTCTATTTTGACATCTTCCTCTTTTACCCTCTCTGTTGAATCCCTAAAATATGTTTATGTCTTTTAGCATTTGATTCTTTTGTGAAAATTTTAACCTTTAATAATTTTTTAGATAGTTTTGTTTACTTTAATAACTTTTTCATTAAAACAATGAGTAGTTTATGTTTTACAAGATTTATGATGTATTTCTTCTGTTAGATTATATATTAAAATTGTATTTTTTTTTGTGTTCTTATAACTATATTAAACTATATCTAACTATCTTAATCTAATTCAGACACATATCTAACTATATTAAACTATATCTAACTATCTTAATCTAATTCAGACACATATCTAACTATATTAAACTATATCCAACACTTAGGGACACATACAAATCAATGTCTTTGTTAGAACAATTATTCCTAAAAATAAAGCTTTCAAAACTAGTGCTGCACAATGAAAATAATAAAAGATGTGTTATTGGAACACAAAAGTGGTCATATACAAAATATGTATATATGGTTTACGGTTCACCTTTTTTTTTTCACAAAAACAATTGTAAAAAAAACATTTTTTTTTTAAATTAAAAATAATTGTGTAACACAATATATAGATTTGTGTCATTAATTACTTTGATACTCCATTATCCGATGTCATTAACCACTTTTCAATTAAATATATCATTAACCACTAAAATAAATGGTTAATTATTTATATATTAGTGGTTAATGAAATATTCAAAGTGATTAATGACATAAATTTGTATATGTGTCACAAAAAGATGTTTCAATCTATCTATCTATTATATATATTTAAAACAGACTCCACTACCACCTCAGTCTATTTCCTCCACATATGTAAACATTTTCCACCTCATCAAAAAAGCTGATGTATACGTCTTCATAGAGCCTCTACTCAATTTCTAAGTAGTTTATGTTTTTCATTAAAACAATGAGTAGTTTATGTTTTACAAGATTTATGATGTATTTCTTCTGTTAGATTATATATTAAAATTGTATTTTTTTTTTTTGTGTTCTTATAACTATATTAAACTATATCTAACTATCTTAATCTAATTCAGACACATATCTAACTATATTAAACTATATCCATCACTTAGGGACACATACAAATCAATGTCTTTGTTAGAACAATTATTCCTAAAAATAAAGCTTTCAAAACTAGTGTTGCACAATGAAAATAATAAAAGATGTGTTATTGGAACACAAAAGTGGTCATATACAAAATATGTATATGGTTTACGGTTCACCTTTTTTTCTTCACAAAAACAATTGTAAAAAAAACATTTTTTTTTTAAAATTAAAAATAATTTTGTAATACAGTATATAGATTTGTGTCATTAATTACTTTGATACTCCATTATCCGTATGTCATTAACCACTTTTCAATTAAATATATCATTAACCACTAAAATAAATGGTTAATGATTTATATATTAGTGGTTAATGAAATATTCAAATTGATTAATGACATAAATTTGTATATGTGTCACAAAAAGATGTCTCAATCTATCTATCTATTATATATATTTAAAACAGACTTCACTACCACCTCAGACTATTTTCTCCACATATGTAAACATTTTCCACCTCATCAAAAAAGCTGATGTATACGTCTTCATAGAGCCTCTACTCAATTTCTAAATAGTTTTTCCACAAATTATATACATCATCCACTATTTTATATTATATCTCATATTATTTTATAACATCTACTCAAAATTTCTAAATTAATTTTACATTATTATTTCATAACGTCACATTATTATGCTTTTTTTGTCTACATTAGTCAACTTTACATTTTCGCATCTACCTGCCATCTATTTATACTTTTTTTTTGTCTGGATCAATCTAACTTCATATTTTTGCTTTTATAAATATATTTGAGAGTGCTCATCAGAAGTAAATGCAAAAAATTGCAAAGAGGGAGAAAACATTTTTATGACCGGGCTTTGAAGGTCCAATGGAAGGTTTTCATGGCTACGAAAATGATTGTGATTTAGGTATGAATGATTGTGTACTGGCAATAGGATTTTAAGTTGAATAAAATAGAGTTGGTGTTCTTCCTCTTTCAGTTTATGATGAAATATCTCCTAATTAATATCAATTAACATTTAAAATTTTACTACGTGACAAAATTAAATTATATGAGAAATTTAATCATATTCATCTCTCTTTCTAAATATGTAGAATTCTATCAAGGTATGAATGATTGTGATTTAAGTATGAATGATTGTGCAAAGAAAATAAAATTTTCTCTTTCTATTCTCTTTGGATTAATAAATCAAGATACGAATCTTAATACTCTTTGGTATTAATTATTTGAAAAAAATTAGTGATTTTTTTAATTTTATTTATAAGAAAATTTGTGATTTTTAAGATGTATTTATCGTTTAAATAAATTTTTTTATTTAATGTTTGCTTTTTAAATATTAGTGAATGTATAAATATTGTCTTACACTTTTTTATGAAGAGTTTATTTATAAAAATATTCAAAAAATAAAAATAATAATTAGTTCATTGCTTTATATATTTTTCTTCTTATAATTAAAATCGGAGAAAGTAAACAAATATGTTTAAATTAATCGATTTAAATAAAAATTTGGACTTTTGAAAAAATAGTATCAAATAAAATTGTAACTAACATAATGTCCATCCTTGTGGTCATTGTCTATTGGCTCCTTCACCATATTTTTATTATATAACAATATCAAGAAGAGTTGTTATTTTAACACAAAAATTGACAATAAAAAATTGGTTGACAATTTGACTATATGATTAATAGATATTACAAGTGTTGAAATTCATTAGTTATTAATTAAACGTAATTAATTATAAATTTAAATATAATTATTTATAATTTTTAAATATTCAATGTCTACGTCTTTCACAAACTCTATACATTATCCACTATCTTATACTATATCTCCTATTTAAATATTATTTTATAACGTCTATTCAAAATTTTCTAAATTAATTTCACATTATTATTTCTTAACGTCACATTATTATTTCATAATGTTTGTTCAACATTTTTCACATTAATTCCACATTACCACTCAATACATTTTTTTTGTCTACATTAATCAACTTCACATTTTTGTGCCATCTACTTCAACTGTACATATGTCTCTCTTGTTTATATTTCGACTATTTATAAATAATCATTTGACAATTGAGATATAAAACTTCTGACAATTGAGAGTACATATGTCTCTCTTCATATAACTATTTTATAAATAATCATTTGACAATTAAGACATAAAACTTCATTTTGATTTTTTTTTTAAATTCACTTAAATTAAATATACATGCGCAATACGCGGATTAACGTCGAGTAATAAATAAAATTTGAACTTTTTTTTTTTAAAAAAAAAACTATAAAAAAAATATATATTGTTCACCCTAAAAATATTATGTCAATTATTTGTGTTCAAATAATATATTTTTAAATAATAATGATAACAATGGTAAAACATAAAAGAGAAGAGAAGATGAGAAAAACGAAGAAAATAAGAATTTCTAGGGTTACAAAAATAGAATAATAATAGGTAACAAGAGTTGCAATGAGTATATTTATTATTGTATGGTCAAGACTTAACTCTCTTACTCTCTATATTAAGAAAAAACAAACAACAAAAGTATATTTTGGGATCAAATCTACCTACCACTTTTTCGAAATTATGTAAAATCTCTTATTATCATTCTAACTAATTAATTTCAATACGTTGATAAAAAAAATAATAAAAAATCTCTTCTAATATCAATATCATAGTCACGACAATACCTTTTATTTTTTATGGAATCACCAGCTTTATTAACTAAATCAATAATCTCTTTTAAATTTTCCTTTGTGAAAACGTTCCCTCACAGCACCTTCAAATTTAATCATGTGCACCTATATATATAATGTGAACTACCTTGTTAATTTAAAGAAAGTATGATGCAAATAATAAGAATTGGTTGATAAATACTACAACCTAACTTGCACATCAAGTCATCAACAACATCTAGCATATCCATAGGATAAACATTTTTTTGAATGGAATTCTCAATTCAGCATCATTGTCTTGAAATTTTTTTGCGTGAATTTGTATCTTTAACTTATAAAATTTTATGAATTAATAGCAAGGTTTTAGATTGAGTTGATTCATACCTTTTTTCCTATCAACTTCTAGAATTTCATAATTATATCAATATATCATTGGTAATGTTCTTCAAACTAAAGCTTCTTTCAAAATTTGAATTAAATCCACCAGTAGTCACTTCAATTTTGAATTAGAATTCTTTGTCAACCAATTCGAAAACCTCATCAGGTACAATGTCACCAAGATGATCCTATAATGATTGGTAGATACCAAAAATTAATTATTGACAATGACGTCGTTAGCTTCAATCATATTGGTGCATGATCAATTAAGCAACGTAGAAGTATCACGATAAAAATTCACAAAGGTTGTATTGTTGGTTTCAATATTGAACTTCAGAAGATATAAAGAAAAAAGGTTGAATTTAAATCATTATGAGTGATTATATAAATGTAACTAATGGTATGAATATGCGCATATACAAAAATGACATAATAAACAAAAAACTTAATTTTTTTATATTAACCTAACAATATTAATGTATATTAGTTGATTTTCTCCTTCAATGTTTTCTTTACATAATATATCTTTGTTATTAATATTTGTTGAACCAAAAATTTATAATTAATATTTTACTAAAAATTAATAACATTAAATGCGATATTGTTAAGAGATCTATAGCGCAATGACCAATGAGGAAGTATCATACGATTCGTCAAAAATGTTTGTAGTATAGATATTATATTATTAGTATTTTTGGTTTTATCTAATTAAATTAGGTTTTGTTCACCCAGCAAATCGGGCAATAGGCCTAATTTTTTTAAGAGATCTATTTTTTTTCATCACTCCTTGTGATCTTTTTGTTTGTTTTATTTCATAGTCATATCCACATTTTTTCTAATATTTAGCTTCAAACTTTAATACTTAAAAGGTATCAAATCAATTTTCTTTTAAAAAAAATAGATTAATTGAAGGTGATATTAATATTTGTTTGAGCCATTTAAATTGTGACAACTTGATGATCTTAACTAATAATTTTTACAAATATAATATGATCAACCGAAATGTGTCATCTTGTTAGTCTTAGTTCAAGACACTTGAGTTGTAATAACTTAGTGATCTTAAACCTACTCAACTAAATCCAAATAAATAACGTACCTTTATTCCTTTATTGATGATTTGGGTAGGAAGGTTTGAATATTTCTAATTAAAACTAAAGATGAAGCTTTTAAAATATTTTTGGAATGGAAAACCAAAGCTGAAAATCAATGTGATAAAAAGGTGAAAGCATTAAGGACATATAATGGATTGGAATATTGTAATGACAAATCAATAAGTACTACAAAGATCATGGCATTTACAGAAATACTATTGTGAGTAGAACTCCTTAACAAAATGGCTTAGCTAAGAGAATGAACAAGACCTTGTTAGAAAGAGTTAGATGCATATTATCAAATGCTAATCTTTCTAACCTATTTTGGGGAGAAGTATAGCACACTGCATGTTATCTCATAAATAGCCATCTACTATAATTAATAATAAATCTCTTCAAGAAATGTGAAATGGCAAGCATGTAGATTATGCTAACTTGAGGATATTTGGTTGCATTGTCTTTTATTGTCAATGAAGTCAAACTGGAACCTAGAACCAAGGAAGGTGTGTTTGTAGTGTTAATAATCCATGTCAATTACATGATGAATAACTAAAGGCGGAAGCGTACCTGTGGGAATTGCCATTAATGAAATCTTGGAATGATGATGATAGAGCCAATGGGTTGGGTGATCTTCCTTAGCAAAACACCCTGAAGACCTTGCTCTCTTGATGGGGATAGAGAGAACCAGAGAGTTTACTCTTTTAGGGTTTTGAAACTGAATAGTCTTGTTGTGTTTGCCTTGGGGACCATTACCCCTGTATATAACTATTATTAGTTATATCCCAAATTGCAGTATTTCCAATTCAGCCCCTCATTAAATTAGAAACTGCCTGGTATCTACACTATTAATTTTCATAACTATTATGCTCTTTAGCCATAAACTATTATATATTATTTGACCCCTAGTTTATTGGCTAATTATATAATGACCCTAACACACTTTATTAATTAATTACATATGTGACCCATAAATCTTACAATCTCCCACTGGTCACACATGTATCCTTAGGAGTGTGTTAGACTTTATGACGTCAAAAATGTCATTATAATTACCTTGAGTATAATCCAAATTGTCCCGTCCATTAATCATATCAGCACATGGAACCAAAGAGGCTTTCGTCATAATAAGCATAACTAAACCCATCAATGATCACCCGTACTGACACAACTAAATGACATAGACCCATTATGAAAAGTGTAGCATGAAAATTACATGAAGTTGGTCAATGCATGTCAATTTTCAACTGGTCCTACTTTATCGAATGAGATCATACCATAACTTAAATGTACAAAGTAACCAAAAACTGAATACTTTAAACTTTATTTCTGATCAGAAAGTCCAAATACAATGTATTTGTACTTTACAATTAAACATAGAACATGAATTACATAATGGACGAAACTCCCACTAAAATCAAGATTCCTCAAACTGTAGCACACCCATGTGAGCAGTATGCTCATGAAAGACCTTGGGTGGTAGACCTTTAGTGAGTGGATCCGCAATCATGGAGTTTGTCCTTAAGTGTTCTATGGATATCTGTCCACTTTGTACCTTCTCTTTAACAACTAGGAACTTAATGTCAATGTGCTTTGACTTGGTTGAGCTCCTATTATTGTTAGAATACAGGACTGCTGATCTATTGTCACAATACAACTTGAGTGGTCTTTCAATCCCTTCAACTATTTGCAGCCCCGTGACAAAATTTCTCAGCCAAATGCCCTGGTCAGATGCCTCATGAATTGCTACGAATTCTGCTGCCATGGTTGATGAAGCAGTAAGACCTTGCTTGGCACTACGCCAAGAAACTGCTCCACCAGCTAACAGAAAGACATAGCCTGAAGTTGATCTTAAGCTGTCTTGGCATCCCGCAAAATCCGAGTCAGAGTACCCAGTGATCTCTAACTGGTCTGACCTCCTATATGTGAGCATGTAGTTTCTTGTTCTCTTCAAATATCTCATGACCCTCTTGGCTGCTTTCCAATGGTCAAGACCTGGATTGCTTAAATATCTGCCTAAAATCCCTACTATGAACGCTATGTCTGGACGCGTACATACTTGGGCATACATAAGACTCCCTACAGCTGAAGCATAAGGGATCTTTTGCATTTCTTGAATTTCCAAACTTCCCTTAGGGCACTGTTTGAGACTAAACTTGTCTCCCTTAGCAACTGGGGTGTCCCCTGGTTTGCAATCCTGTAACCCAAACCTTTTGAGAACCTTATCGATATAGCTCTTTTGTGACAATCCAAGAATACCTCGAGATCTGTCTCGGTGTATCTGAATTCCTAATACAAAAGAGGCGTCACCAAGATCTTTCATCTCAAAATGCTTTGATAGAAATTTCTTAGTTTCGTGCAACATGCCTATATCGTTAGTGGCAAGCAGTATGTCATCAACATACAAGACCAGGAAAATATGTCTGCTCCCACTGAACTTATGATACACACAATCATCAACTGTATTCATCTCAAAACCAAATGAGAGAATTACTTGATGAAATTTATGGTACCATTGACGAGAAGCTTGTTTTAGCCCATAAATGGATTTTCTTAGTTTGCACACCATATTCTTTGGGTCTCCCAACACAAAGTTTTCTGGCTGCACCATATAGATCGTCTCATCAATGTCGCCATTGAGAAAAGCTGTTTTTACATCCATTTGATGAAGCTCCAAATTAAAGTGAGCAACAAGAGCCATGATTATTCTTAAAGAGTCCTTCGATGAAACCGGAGAGAAAGTCTCTTTATAATCAATCCCTTCCTTTTGAGTATAACCCTTAGCTACAAGACGTGCCTTATATCTCTCCACATTACCATTGGAATCCCGCTTGGTTTTAAAAATCCATTTGCAACCAATGGGTTTCTTTCCTTCAGGTAATGGGATAAGTTCCCAAACTGAATTGTCTTGCATAGACTTGTACTCCTCATTCATTGCTTCGATCCACTTATCTGAACGAGAATCTTGCATGGCTTGATGAAAGTTGACTGGGTCGTCTTCCGTCATGCCAACATTTTCCTCTACCTCATTGATAAATACTACATAATCATCCGAAATAGCATTTTTCCTTTCTCTAGTGGATCTCCGCAATGGAGCTGGCTCTTGAGGCACTTGTTCTTGAGGATCTTGAATTTGATCTGGATTTTGTTCTTCCTGAACAACCAGATCATCTTGAGTTTGTTCAATAATGGGAAAGTCAATTGGTGGAAGAATCAGTTCTGGAATTGTTACCGATTCTTCCTCAAAGACAAAATCTTTAACCTTAATCTTCCCCCCAAACTCAATATCCTCAAAGAACGTTGCCGTTCCCGTCTCAAAAATTGTTCTCAAATTAGGATCATAAAATTTATAGCCCCTTGATTTTTCTGAGTACCCTATAAAATAGCTGCTAATTGTTCGGGGTTCAAATTTCTTTTCATTCGGCCTATAAGGCCTTGCCTCAGCTGGACATCCCCAAACATGAAGGTGCTTCAGACTAGGCTTACGCCCAATCCAAAGCTCATAAGGTGTTTTAGCCGCTGCCTTAGTTGGTACTCTATTAAGAATGTATGCTGCTGTTTTTAATGCCTCTCCCCAGAGTGACTCTGGCAAGGTGGAATGACAAATCATACTCCTTACCATATCCTTAAGAGTCCTGTTTCGTCTTTCAGCTACACCATTCATGCTGGGTGACCCCGGCATAGTGTATTGTGGGACGATTCCACATTCCTCTAGGTATTTGGCAAATGGTCCCGGACGTTGTTCACCTGAACCGTCATATCTGCCGTAGTATTCACCACCACGATCAGATTTGACCTTTTTAATTCTTTTATTAAGTTGATTCTCAACTTCTGCCTTAAAGGATTTGAACACGTCTATTGATTGGGACTTTTCGTGAATTAGGTAAAGGTAGGCATATCTAGAATAATCGTCTATGAATGATATAAAATATTGTTGACCATTCCAAGAAGGAGTTGGAAATGGCCCACAGATGTCCGTATGTATCAATTCTAAGACGTCTGTAGCTCTATATGCGCCTAATTTCTTATCTTTAGTCTGTTTTCCTTTAATGCATGCTACACAAACGTTAAAGTCTGTGAAGTCAATGGAATCTAAAATTCCATCTGACACAAGTCGTTCAACTCTATTTTTAGAGATGTGACCTAGACGCTTGTGCCAAAGCACCCCTGAATTGAAATTGTCAATTTTCCGCTTAGTACCACGTGATTCCACATTCAAGGTTTCATTATAGTTAGCCACAGTTTCCAACAAATAAAGATTATCATAACCAGAAAGTAAACCGGTTCCAACAACATTCGAATTTAAAGACAAAGTAAATTCTTTATTCCCGAATGAACAATAATATCCTGATTTGTCCAAATAAGAAATAGAGATCAAATTCCGTCTAAATGACGGTACAACAAAAGTGTCTTTTAAATCCAAATAATGACCGGAACTTAATAATAATCTAAATTTTCCTATGGCTTCAACTTCTACCTTCTTCCCATCTCCTACATAGATCCATCTTTCAGTATCACTAGGCTTTCGGAAGTTCAGGCAACCCTGCATTGAAACACTGATGTTAGTAGTTGCACCAGAGTCTAACCACCAAGTGTTTCTAGGTACTGAAGCTAAATTAACCTCAGAACAGACCAAAGACAGAATCATACCTTTCTTAACACGCCAAGCGTGATATTTGGCACAATCCTTCTTCACGTGTCCAGAACTCCTGCAGAAGAAGCAGTTGTTATCCTTAGTCTGCTTCTTTTGTTCTGGACCCTTAGCAGCAGCTTTGTTCTTGGGCTCCTCAATTCTTTTCCTTTTGCCCTTGTCTTTAGAGATGCTAGTAAAGTGAGCACTTTCAGTCCTATCTTGCTTCAGCCTGTCCTCTTCTTGCACACATAATGAAATGAGCTCATTAAGAGTCCATTTCTCCTTTTGACAATTATAAGTCACCTTAAACTGACTGAATTGCGAAGGAAGAGACAGCAATACTAAATGAATGAGTAAGTCATCTGACAACTCAAGCTTTAGACCTTTAAGCTTAGAAGCAATGTTGGACATCATCATAATGTGCTCTCTTATATTTCCCTTGCCTTGATACTTCATGGAAATTAAATTCTGAAGCAAAGAACTTGTTTCAGCCTTATCACTTTTTACAAAGCGTTTTTCCATCTCAACAA
>NC_021165.2:23366539-23381156 GCF_000331145.2 Cicer arietinum | reverse complement strand
TTCCTTTGGGCCGGTCAATACCCGCATGAATAAACATATACACAGCCATTTGACACTCTTCACGAACAATTTAGACAAGAGAGGTCACTTTGGGGACGTCAAGTTTCAATTAACTCATTCAAAAGTGTCAAACTTGACTTGAACATATATTTATTATATCCAAATAAAACAATATTAAAAAAAAATATTTATATCCAAATAAAACAATATTAAAAATAAAAAAAATATTTATATCCAAATAAAACAATATTAAAAATAAAAAAAAAATTTATATCCAAATAAAACAATATTAAAAAAATTTATTTTTCACTAATATAAACTTTATTTCATTAGTATTTGATAATTATTGTTTTATCAAAAAAAAAAATTGGATCTGAAGTCATAGCAGCCCTGCAATTATCTCCAATCATGTAAAATGTGGAGATTTGAAGTTATAGGGAGACACATTACAATTAAGAAAACTTCAGTATATCACACCTTACTACCGACAGTAGATAATATTAAAATTGGTCAACAAAAGGAATGTGATGGCCTAAATCACGCATTAAACACAAAAACTAGTTAGAGAGGAAGCAGCCACTGTGTTGTGATCACGCATTAGGACTCCAGTAACATCTAAAACTAGGGTAGTGTAAATAAATTGTTCTATTGTTAAAATAAAATAAAAAAAAAAAAAAAAACCGCTCTACAGTTTCCAAATCAACAACAAAACATAACCAAATGATACAATTTCATAAAAAACCAGGAAAAGTAAATAACTGCAAATGATTGTTCCAACATGTGCGTATCAGATACATAAAGAGCTTATTAACATATATGAAAAGGCAGCATGGAACAAAACTGTTTATCAAAATTAATATACAAGTCACTGCATTCAATCATGGACTGTATTATAATAAAATTTTCTATAGTAAATATACTTGCTGATAGCGTATCAGTTAGGCATCAATTTCAACATAAGCCAAAACAAAAACAGGAAAAGCAAAATCAAAATCACTGTGGAAAAATATACAGCATTATAAGATTCATTTCAAAAAATCCTATAAATATACATATCCAAATTCCCAAATTACAAACCCTAAGATTTCAATCATGTCAAAAAACCCAAATTGAATCCTAAAACAAAGGCAATAACCGAATTTCATCATGAATTAAACACGGTAGGCTCTGATACCAATTGTTAATAATCCATGTCAATTACATGATGAATAACTAAAGGCGGAAGCGTACCTGTGGGAATTGCCATTAATGAAATCCTGGAATGATGATGATAGAGCCAATGGGTTGGGTGATCTTCCTTAGCAAAACACCCTGAAGACCTTGCTCTCTTGATGGGGATAGAGAGAACCAGAGAGTTTACTCTTTTAGGGTTTTGAAACTGAATAGTCTTGTTGTGTTTGCCTTGGGGACCATTACCCCTGTATATAACTATTATTAGTTATATCCCAAATTGCAGTATTTCCAATTCAGCCCCTCATTAAATTAGAAACTGCCTGGTATCTACACTATTAATTTTCATAACTATTATGCTCTTTAGCCATAAACTATTATATATTATTTGACCCCTAGTTTATTGGCTAATTATATAATGACCCTAACACACTTTATTAATTAATTACATATGTGACCCATAAATCTTACATGTAGGCTACCCTGATGGTGTGAAAGGTTACAAGATATGGTCTAACGACAAAAGGAAATGCATAATCAATAGGGATATGAAGTTCAATGAAAAGGAACTGATTTGGAGACAAGAAGGCAAATGAAGTTATTCGGGGATAAGTTAGAAGGTGAGACAGGGGTGGAGCAGAATGGTAATAAAACTAGTAATGATCTTATGGAGTAGACACAGGATGACACGAGTCAATGAAAAGAAACATCTTAAAATTGTTGTGTTTGAGTTTCGAAAAACTGTTTCAAAATAAATTTATGCCGCCGAAGATAATACTGGATTGAGTCGCAGATTAGGTCACTCTCTTTAAGGCATTTCATGGAAGTGCAAAAATTGTAAGGCAGATTATCAACCACGAAGTCTCTAAGATAAAACAATTTATACAAACTATATCGGAGTTCTACTGCACCATAAAAAAACCGTTCTAGAATTACACCCTCAATATGGTAGTTAATGGTTGTAACTCGTAATATAGTATTATGACCACTCGAAAGAAAAAAAAAAAAAAGAGGTAGAAAAGGAGACGGAGAGAAAAGTCTCAGATTTCATAGTATTTTTGGTGTGTTTTTTCAACTAAGCATAGTCTTCTATTTATAGAGAATTCCTGCAACTAAAGGAGAGAAAAATGTGTGATCCATTAAATCGGATCCACAAAAAACTGTCATATGAAAAATGTTAGGTTTTGATCGGGGCAAAAAATGATGCGCGAATTCGGGGAGAGAATTAACTAGATTAGATGTTGAATGTTGACTCAGTGGAGGGAAGTCACGTGCACAACGTATCAATGAGATAAAAACGAGCGCACTTAGTTTAAAAAATAATACACCACTTAGTCCAAGCTCAAGTCCACTCCGGCCCAGCAGAACGACAGCGATAGCGGCAACGGCACGCGCGTTTGGTGGTCTATTTGCATGTGTTATCACCCTTCACAAAATTAGGTACCCCTTTGAGCACACCCCAATTGGCATACATCCACCTTATAAATACTACTAGTGTGTGTCACCCCTCCTATGAGGGATTTCCAACACATTTTTACAACAAAATGCTAAATAACTTATAACTCTATATCAATAACTTATACATATTATCTAACATTTCTTCTTATACGCTTGATGCATTGACAAGAAGCATTGAGAGTTTGTGAATTAAGAAATAAAAACGTTTAACGAAAAACAGCAAGGTAATGGTTATGTTTTGAAGATGAGGATGATGAGTGTGAATATAATAGATCTCAAGTGTTTGTTGATTTCATGAAAGACCAAGTTGTGAGTGATTTGGTGGAAGTCATCAATATATAAGGAGGGTATAATACGATCATGGGAAGTGAACTTGAGAAACAAATCGCTACAACGTAACCTGAGTGATGAAATCACAAAAGATAATTTATTTTCTCAATCCAAGCTCGAGGAACTTGTTTAAGACTATGGAGAGTCTTTTTCAACTTATACTCTAGATTATGAGAAACACCTTAAGGAATAACATATAAACTTCCTCTTGAAGATCACTAATTAAAAAACATTTTTGACATCTATTTGATAAATATCCAGTTGACGGACAAATACAACAACAGTAAGAGTGCTTCTTCAAACTAAACAACAATGAAAGTGTGGGTAGCGGTTATCTTAGCAATAGAGACAAATGTTTCTACATAATTAATACCATACTACTGCAAGAATCCGTTAGCTATTGTAGTGCTCAGCTGATCAATCAAACTTGATTTCAATCTTTATATCCAACGAGACCCAAGAGTATTTTTGCTGAGATGAGACCCCAATCCTCCTCCAAAAACTCATCTACTTAACCAACTGTATCAAACTCAAAGAATAAAACTATTCAGCAATTTAATATTTAATGTCAATAATTATTTTAAAATAAAATAATATTTATCATTCTCAACAATAAAAGTCAATAGTTGAAGAACCTAGTTCATTTTGGAACTACTTTTCTCAAGAGTAACCAAAGGATGTATCTATTCTCTCTAATCAACCTCATATGACGGTTAATTTGAGAAAAAGTGATATGAGAAAATGTAGCATTGTTTCATTTACCTTTGATCAAATTATTTTGGTACAATCAAGTGTTCTACCAAACATGTTCCAATGTTTAAAACAAAATATCTCTTCATGTTTTAATAAAGTTATTTCAAAAGAATTCTCATTTGTAACTTTTAATTTCTATAATTCAGCTTCTAGAATCCGTAGAAAAAGATTTAACATAGATGAAATAATTTATCTTTCCAAAAGAAAGTAAAATTAACATGTTTGTAAAAAACCAAAGGTTCTCCTTCGAATTTCAACCTCACAAGTTCAAACTTTTACATATTTGCATCTAGCAAACATGTATTTAATTGTGGCCAAAATATATGTTTAACAATTGCTTATATAAGTCTAAAATAACAAGTTGAGATACATATTTTTTTAAATACTATTCTTATTTTTATTTTATTTCAAAGTAGTAATTAATTAGTAAAAAGTAAAACAATGTGATTAAATCTAAAAGCTCGCCACTTCTCTCGCCCTTCCTCATCTGATTCCTCTTGCTCTTTCTCCTAATCTCATTCCACCTCTCCTTCTTTTGCCTTCCTTGTTTATAGTAAACTAGTTTGTAACCCGTCGAACGGAAACATTACCTGATCTTAATAAATAAATTGTTATATTAATTTATATATATATATATATATATATATATATATATATATATATCAATTCTTATAAATTTTATTGACATTAAATTAATAACTTAAAAAAACAATTTACAGTAAAAAAATCTAATCCTAATCTAATTTAAAAACTACTTTCTTACACGGTCAATATTACTTATGAAAAACATGATTCCAACACCACTCTTTAATTTTATTTTTTAATTCTTCGAAGAATATTTTTACAATACTTTTAATTTTAAACAAATAAAAATAATAATTATTAAAAAAATTAAATAATTAGATTAGATAAATAGGAGTTTTTAAAATAATTGACATGACATATATAAATTAAGTAAATTAGTAAATGTAAAGATGAGTAAGTAACTTAATAATGAATTTTTATTTTTATTATTCAACATAGTAAGTTATTTATATGAAATACATGACATTTAAAAATTCATATAAATCTTGATGTATCAAGTGGCAAAATATATTTCATTATTCCGGTACTACTCACAAAATACTAAAGAAAAATAATCTTTCTATTACAAAAAAAAAAATTACAATACACATACAAACTATGATTATTTTTTATCTTTGAATTTGCACGTTTGAAAAATCATTACTTCCAATAAAAACTAAAAACTGCAGAATAGATGTAATGAATTGTATTTTTTTTTAATTCCTAAATAAATTTTATATTTATTTAAATAATTATTATTTTTCTCTTCAATAGTTAAATTCATAGCTAATGGTTAAGAAGCCTAAATTTTATATTTACTTAAATAAATTATTATTTTTCTCTTCAATATAACTATGTGGCAACACTGTTCAGAAAAAATCTTACAGAGATGTACAATTTTTGTGAGACAAAATTTAGAAACATAAACAATAAAAAAAAATATATAACAAAATAGTAATCTTTTTTTATAAATAAAATAAAATAAATTTACCTAATTCGCGAACATATTTACAAAGTAATTGATGTCAACATTTTGAATGTGTCTATGTACCATTTTGCAGATTCAATATGAAATGGTGTCCGATTGTTCTATACACAGCATAATTGTACACATCAACTAGAGAAATAAAAACACACGGTTGCTTCAATTCTATCTCACTAAGAATATGAAAGATAAGTTTATTAATACACAAATAATATAGTTTAAAAATTGAATTTACACAAAGAGAACTAAACCTTGTCATCCTTCAAGACCATTTCCATTGCATAAAATTTATCTTTAAACCACACTTGCACAACTTTAACAACCAAACTCCATGGCTCAGAAATTGAAGCAACAAAATGTGATTTTTTTTTCAAACATCAGAGGAGAAAGATAAACACAAAATGAATAAGAATATTTGATAAAGAAAAGTTAAAAATGATTTGTGTAACATGAATGATATTTACAAAGGAGACGCAAAAAATGAGAGGAAGAGAGATAGTTGACCGAGAAGGCGAATTAAAAAGGAAAGTCTCATGGCGAAAATAATTCTTAAAATAAAATAAATTTTTTAATTAAATTAATTTAAAGCGGTAGTTGTTGTTTAAAAAACAATTACCTTAGAAAAATTGTCAAACATTTCGAATTTCTGGGAATGAAATTGAGTATGGAGAGACTGTGACCAAACTCTCGAACCAATACTATTTTGCAAATTCAAATTGAATTGGTGTCCGGTTGTTCTATATGCTCCAGAGTTAGACGCAACACCAAGAGAACAAGAGTTGTACACAACTCTCTCACAAATAGTAGTCTCAAATTGAGAAATAAGAGCTTTTCGCATTGTTGCTTGAATTTTATGACCCTAGCAATATGAAACACAAGTTTGTTAAATTAATAACATAACAAATAAGTTTGTGTATAATTTAAAATTTGAATTTATAAAACAAAGAGTTAAACCTTGTCATCCATCATCAGTACAATTTCCATCGCATAAAATTTATGTTTGATATTCAGATCAGACAGAAACCATAGTCGCACGATTCTAACAACCAAATTTCATGACTCTTTTTTGGAGAAATTGAAGCAACAAAATCTGATTTTTTGTCGGACATCGGATAACGATAAACAAAAAAATAAATAAGGAATTTTTAGAATAGAAAAAATTAAGAGGAAATTGTGTAGATGAGATAATACATATTTATAAGAGGGACACAAAAAATGAGAGATTATTGAGGATAGACGGTTAACGAATGACGACGTATTAAAAAAGAAAGTTGGAAGACAATTAGTAAAATAAAATAATTTTTTTTAATTAAATTAATTTGAAACTGGTTGATAAAGTAGTGTTTAAAAAACAATTCTTTCAAAAACTATCAAGTAGTGGTGTATTGCATTTTATTTTTAACTCATTCTTCTTATTTATTTAACTAGTCATTAACTTCTCAACGGCCACATACAATTACCTTAAAAAATTGTCAGGGGTGTATTGTATTTTATTTTTAATTTTTTAATTGGCCACTAAATTTTCAATGCATCACATACAAAGGTCGTGATGTAACTGGAAGTTTTATTTTTTTATTTCTAACACTCTATTTGGCTGACACGTGACAAACTTGTCAAATTATCATGTTTGTTTTATTATAATGTATAGATGATACTTCATGTTAATGATTATTTTTATTTTTCTAAAATATAACCGTGTTTAACTAGAACCAACCCAATATATCATGAGACCTAAAACAAAATGATTAGATGGAGTTTTTTCAAAAATTAATAAATAAATTATTAATATTTTATTTAATAATTATAAAAAATTTCTTTGTCAGAAATCATGGCATTTTCAATTTCATTTTCTCTATATTTTAAAAAAAAGACATTTTAATTGTTCTACAACAACATCAAATGCGTATATACATTATATCACTTAGTAATGTACTCACTACTTTATCTTAATTTCCCAATTTATAACTAATATTTTTCATGTTAAGAACGTGCTTACTATTTCTCACATGTTAATTTCATTTTTACAAAAATTATATGTAGTATGGACTAAAAAAACTAAAAACCCTTAACGTAGTTACAACAAAACTCTATAAGAACGATGAATAGTTCTATAACTTATAACAATTAATAGTTACCAATTGAGTTACACTCGACGAGTAAAACTATTCCTTAATTTAATATTTAATTTTAATATGTTGACAATAATCATAATATTTGTAAAGTGTCAAAATATATATATTTAATAAAAGTAGAGAAGATTAATTTAATCTAAACCTAAACAGAAGAAACATAACATGATACTTAATTAGTGGAAATGAAACGAGGTGATTAAAGCCAAAAGCTAAAACATAATATAAATGTTTTGACCAAACAATGAGGTTGTGCAAATAATGATGTTGCACTACTATAAGAGCTATTATTACGCCTTTGATTGGCCATTGCACCGCCGCAAATTCCACCGGCCATTGCACCGCCGCAAATTCCACCGGCCATTGCACCACCGATGACTCCGGTAGCCGCTCCTCCGCCTAGACTTCCTCCTCCTTTTCCACCTCCTACTTTTCCTCCTCCTCCTCCACCACCTCCTTTTCCAAATCCTCCTCCTCCTCCTCCTCTTCCGCCACCTCCTCCCTTTCTTATAGTAAAGGATAGTTCATGTTTATGTTTATTTTTACTTTCCACAACCTCAACTTTGTCGTTCAACCTTGTAGATACTTCTATGTTTCCTATCATCATTGAATAATAACACAAATTATAAAAGACAAAGTGAAAAGAATATATAAATAAAAGATTTTGAAGTGTTAAGTTTATATTTTAGTATATATATATATATTATAATTTAAATTTTTTTTATGAGTAGTACGACAGATGATCATATATAACAATTCAATCACACATATTTTATTTTTAGAAACACTTTGTAATTTCTTTAATTTAAAAAAAAAAATAGATCACCCTAACAAATATTATTAATCCAAACATACCCTAAGTTTGTGCTAGTTTGAAAAGCTAAGAAACTGTACCAATAAACTCATGTGATTGTTCGTTGTTGTTTATTAGGCTTTTGTCTTCTGAATTGAAATCTTTAGTTGATGAAGCATGAGCACCTGAAATTATTAATAAGAACAATACAAGAAATATTACCTTCATGTTAATTAGGGTTAAGGGATTGGAAAAGGGAGTGGTGACTCTTTGCAAATAATTGGGATCTTATTTGCTTTGAATAACTTGGATCTCTTGGTAAGGTAAAATGGATTCCATAAAGGCTTCAAATTTTTTTTATGAAGCAAGGGTAAGAGTGATTATAAGAATAAGATTATATAAAGGCTTCAATAATTTGTTTGATGAAGACCTATTACTATAGCCGAATCCTCTCCATGTTCATAGGATCCGTCACTACTTTGGAGGAACGACTTGGGTCTATAAATGTTCCTCTCTTAGCGTAAAAAATAATAATATTATTATCATTAAATAAAATATATTAATAAATGAAATAAAATAAATAAAATCGAAGAAAAAAAATATGTTTGAGAAGAAGTGTCAAAATATTATATTATTTTAATAATCTATTTTGTAGATAAATTTATATTATTTTAACAACTGTCTCTAATCAAATGAATTACCAACTTAATTTTATTTTGTTAACAAATTGTTTTTTCAGATTTAATAAATAAAAATAATTATAATTAAAAAAATAATAAATTATATTAATAAAATCAAACAAAATACATGTGGTTGAATACACATGACAAAACAAATAAGGTTATTTGATCAATGTAATTTTATTGTGTTAACAACTCCTTCCTATTTTTTCTCTAAATTTAATAAATAATAATAATAATAATAATAATAATAATAATAATAATAATAATAATAATAAAAAGTTTCATATTACTAATATTACTAATTTTATTTACCATATTACTAATTTTATTATATTTATCTTTTATTTATTACTATGGAACTTTTTTTATTATTATAATTTTTTATTTATTAGATCAAGATAAATAAAAAGGAGTTATTAACAAAATAATATTAAGTTGTTAATTTATCTGCAAGATAGGAGGGAGTTGTTAACAAAATAAAATTAAATTGATAAAATATTTGTTTTGGCACATCTATTCAATCGCATTAACTTTGATGTATTTTTTTTTTTATTTTTCAATTTAATGTATTTTGTTTTATTTGATTCATATAATTTACTTTTTTTTTAAATTATTATTATTTTTATTTATTAGATCTGAAAAGAAAAAAAGGAGGAAGTTGTTAACAAAAATAGAATAAAGTTGTTAAAATAATATAACACGTTATTTATTTTGGCACATTCTTTTTCTTTAATTTAATATATTTGATTTGATTTTATTAATATAATTTTTTTTATAAATATTTTTATTACTTTTTATTTATAAAATTAACTATTATTCAATTGTTAAAATAAAAAAACGAAAAACTTATACATGGAGATGCGACCTTCGACTGTATTAAAAAGTTTTATCTTTCATATGGTTGCAGGGCGAGGTTGTATTAAAGTGTGGTATTTTGGTGAGTTTTTTTAAAAATAGTGATATATATATTGCAGATAAATTAACAACTTAATTCTATTTTGTTAACAACTTCCTTCTATTTTCTTTTTCGGATCTTATAAATAAAAATAATAATTATTGTTATTATAATTTAAAAAAGTAAATTATATTAATAAAAGCAAACAAAATACGTTAAATTGAAGAAAAATATATATATCAAAATTAACGCGGTTAAATAAATGTGCAGAATAATTTTATTTTATCAACTTATTTTTAGTTTGTTAACAACTACCTAATATTTTTCCTCCAGAACTAATACATACAAAATAATAATAAAAAAAATTCCATTTATGCAGGATAACCATTTATTACAAAATCAACTATTAAGATTGTGCAAATATACAGATTCATGCATAAATAATATATGGAATTGTTAAAATCTCAACCATCAATATGTTTTTTTTTTTTCTTTATAGATTCTCTCCATAAAAAGTAATTTTATTCAAGACGTTACATACATTAAATAATGTGGATACATCTTTTAATAAAAAATTAAATTTAAATTCATTATGTTATAGAAGTCTAGGCCATTTCGTTAGATTCGATTCTTGTTTGTTCAACAATCAATTTATTTGCTAGCACAATTCAAATTGTGTTTTGCTTGTGGTGTTAAAAAATAGTTTTAAACAATCTATTTTCTAAAATTAATTAAACCTAAAAGTAAGTTGAATTCTATATATATAAATAATCAATTTTGTCTAATACAAAAGTGATATATATATATCAAAAGTGAAATCAACTTAGAAAAAAGACTTTCAAAGTTTGTGGAGTAGATAGATATTTTAGTACTTAAAATTATAACAATCGATCAATTTAGCTCCTCAAATTTATAAAATAATAATTTGATCCTTTAAATTGAAAAATATATAAACTTTATTTTTTTATTTTGCATTATAATTTTAAAAGTTCTATATTTGTTTTAAGTCAATATGTATGTCTTTTATTAATTTTGATGGTTGTTTACTAAAAATATATTTTGATTGATGACTAAATTAATTGATATTTTTAATTTAAGGGACTAATTTACAATTTTAAAAATTTAAGAGACTAAATTAATTGACTCTTACAATTTCAAAATTAAAATGTTTATTTTCTTAAAGTACACTTTACCTTATACCCCACATTTATACTCGTACTCTACATTTTATACAAACTATCTATTTTACCCCCTTTCTTTTTTTTTCAAAAAAAATAATTTGTTTTCTAAAACTCATGTGTTTCAAAAAATTTGAACTTTAGGTACTAAAAAACATTTTTCAAATTCTTCGGTACACAAATGTGTTTTTTGTGTAGTTTTTCGGTAGACAAATGTGTTTTAATAAGATTTAATCTAAACCCTAACATTTGTGCACCGAAAACTTTTTTCAAGTTTTTCGGTACACAAATGTAATTTAGAAATTTAAATTTTGTGTATTAGAATTTTTTTTTAAAAAAGTTCAGTACAAAGTTCAATTTTTTTGAAAAAACATGTGTTTTAAAAAACTTTTCTATATGTTTGCCAGAACTCAAGTTGAATGTAGTGAAATCAAAAAAAATATTATTTAAAAAAAATGGTAAAATAGATAGTTTATATAAAATGTAGGATAGAAGTATAAGTATCCGGGTTCAGAATAAAACTTTTTTTCTCAAAGTTGAACTTTTTTTTACAAATTATAACTTTTTTATTTTTTAAAAAGTCAATGTAATGTTAATAATTGTTAAAATTACATTGAGGGTGTAAATAAAACATTCAAATTTTTTATCAATCAACTCTTTAACTCATCTAGCTGAATCACGAAACTAACATTATATCCCCATTTATAACAACCATATTAATAAGACAGTTTAACATGAGAATTAAGTTAACCTATGATTAACTAAAAAAAAGAAGGATTCTCTTACACGCAAAGTGCAAGTTGTATCATATGGTATTACTGAGACTAGGCTAAATATCAACACATAGTTTGGAATGGTTATAAAAGACGTTTTGTCATTACATTTTTGTGATTAGAAGGAGATAGAAAGAGGCATTCTGACTTAGGCACATGCTCATGAGTTAACTAACTAAAAAAAGTGAGAAAATGGACCTCCCATTAAATACATTGACCTTTTTCTTTGATACATACATGTGAGAAAAGCAATGACTAGTTTCTTTCAAATTCAATCACCCAAAATGATGATTCTTATGCATATGATGCCAAGACCTCCTCCAAATGATTTTGTACATCAAGCGTGCCCATGGTTGACTCAAGTGCACTAAAAGGATACAAAAATAAAAATACTAGGGCAACTTATTTTGTGCAAATATTTCTGTTTTTGTTTTAAAAATATGTGTTTATTTTAATTTCATAAGAGACTCTTAAAGAAAATAATTGTCATGGAGATAAAATGAAATTTTAGTTGATAAAGATGCATTTCTAAAAGTAATAAAATTATTTGACATTTTTATTCTTTCTAGAGATATAGACCGTTCTTTACTTTAAAAAGTCTTTTATCTATTTATTAAGAAGTAAAATTTACAAAAATTTAAAAAAAATAAAAACATAAAATATTTTCGCAAAAGTAAACGGCTCGTATTTTAGAAGTGTATTTTTTTTAAATGAACAATATTGATAGTTAATTGTTAAATTTTCATCAAATGAATATTTAAAACCTATGATTTCTAAGAATGACAATTAGACTTAGACTCAATAGATAACCCGTAAACAATATTCACAATTAGTAAGATATAAACGTGCATTATAAATACGACCAATGACACAGATAAATACCCGTAAACATAAATAGGTATAGCTACATATTCAAGTTACTTAATAAGTTTCTACTCTGCCTCCACACCTACATAATTTACATATTTACTAGATCGCATACTCGTGTGAATAAAAAATAATTTTTTTCAAGATTACAGTTTTAAAAAAAGTAATAATAATACAATTCAAAACTCTAAAAGCAAAAAGGAAAATGTGTTACATAAACCTATTAAAAAAATATTATGTATTTCAGATGTGGGGTCTTTTTGAAGTTCGTGAAAAAAATAGTAAACTATGGGGATATGGGGTCAAGAATCAAGATGTGGGGTATGAAATCAAACCTTCAGCCTATAGATGATTAAGGAAGTTTCTTTTTCTATCTTTTACATGTGTATTAGCATTTTAACACATACTTTGAAAAATATTGTATTTTTTCTTTTTAGAAGTATATTTTCAGGTAAAAATATAATATTTTTTGTTTGAAAATACACTTTTGAGCATAAGTGGGGTTTTAAAAAACACAAGTAGATCTCAGTGATTAATACACTTAGTTGACATTGTTTAGGTTAATGGGATTGACGAAGAAAGAAGAAAAATCTAGTTGAATATTGAAATGGAGTAATCACTTTACAAAGACTTGGGCTCTTTATATGAGAAGCCCGTGTACCAAATTACTTGAGAAAAAACTAAACAGAAATCTATACAGGCTAGGCCCAACTAAACACATTGGGCCACAAAATACAAGCAGGGCCCATTAGCAGGAAGATAACTCTAACATAAGAGTATTCTATCTTGCACCCCTCACCTAAATATGTCACCCCAAGACACATAAAAAGACAATTTTATCCTTTTAACCATTTATAATAAGTTTCAAAATTGATAGTTTTGAAAGTTTCAAAATTGATAGTTTTGAAAGTTTCAAACTTCGAAATAAGAATTACATTTCGAAAATTTCAAAAGTTTTTATATATGGAAAGTTTCTAAATCTGAAAACCTTTGAAAGTTCTCAAATATGAAAAGTTTTAAATTTTTCTCTATTTTGCAAGTTTCAAATTGTTTGAAACTTCCAAAAAAATCTAGAAAATTTCTATTTCAAAATTTTCGAAATGAAAACTTTTGAAAATTTGAAGTTTCGAAAGATGGGTGAAAAAATGTGTGGTAAAAAAAATTGAAGGTTTTATAGAAGGTTAAAAGGGTAAAATTGTATTTTTAAATTGATTTGGGGCGACAAATTTAAGTATGAGGTGCAGGTGTCGCGGCCTAAAATTTCGAGTATTTCTCGAATTCAATGGAGTCGCCACCAAAATTTATTTTAAAATAGGGAAAATATTGGGAAACCCTTAAAATAGTATAATTAAAAAAATGTGGTCTTTGAAACCAAATTTTGAGTTCGGGAGTCGATTATACGTAGGGAAGGTATTAGCACCCTACGACATCCGTTAAAACAACGATTACCTATAACTAATTGTGCAAAATTAATTTTAACTTAAGTATATTTATTTTTCTTTATTATTAATATGAATAACAATTATTACTATATTTAAAATACGACTTTGAAATAAATATGTACTTAACAAATAAAGGAAAAAAAAAAGAAATTTTTATTTATGTGCTTGACAAGAATGTGATCTTGCTCCTACGTATCTCCTGGTGCGATGGAGAAATCAAAGCTACGTAGTTCTTAGTTAAAAAAAAACGGATGTGTTGAGTGTGTTTTAAAGAAATTTTGTTTTGTGATAATAAAATGTTTTGACAAAATAGAAAAATAAAAGAGTTTGATTTGAATAGATATATTAAAATACGAGTTTTAAGACGACCAAGTTGTACAATTCGTGTCCCAAAACTCAAGGAATAAAGAAGATGTCACATCTAATTTAATCCTCTAAAAAAAATATTTTATTATTCTCGATTTTTAAATTGAGTTTCAAAACCACCAAGTAGTACAACTTGTGTTTTAACACTTAGAGATAAAAAAGAGTTACATCTAATAAATAGGTCGATTTTAGATTAGTTCATTAAAATAAATAAATGAATGAATAAATAAA
>NC_021165.2:23363926-23366276 GCF_000331145.2 Cicer arietinum | reverse complement strand
AAAACAAACTAACAAGAAACCCTAGTTAGAGAGGGGAGGCAGCCGCTCGGGAAACAGGAAACAAACAAACAAGAAAACCTTGTCTTCTTCCTTGTTCCATTCTCTGTTTTGAAAATAGAAGGGAAAATATGGATGGATGCATCAATCGAACAAAAGGAAAATGAAGAGGAACACGGAAATAGTGATGGCGACCATAACGCCAACGGCAGCCTTTACACCAACGGCGATGGCAACTTCAGCGATGGTGACGGTGCCGACGAAGACAATGGCAACCACGAAGAAGATAACATCAGGTTCGGATTTTTAATTGTTTTCGTTCATTAAATAAAAAAAAAATTACATTTTTTAAATAAAAGAGTGATGTTGATGATGATGATAAATAGCAAGATACATATTGTACAGGAAGAAGAAAAAAATACCTTAATATTTCGTGTTTGTTGTTTGTTACTAAAAACTCCTTCTGATTTATTTCCTTTTTCCTTCTTTGTAAGTGTATTTTTTTAGTAAAGTTAATCTCAGATCCTCCTTTTTGAAATTGATAAGGTCTTTTTATAGAGTTTTTGATCTGTTTAGTTGCTTTCTTTGCCTGCCTTGGTCCTTCTCCATCAATTTCTTGTTTGATGTTTTGATTGCTTTGCTCATCATCTGCATTTTTCTGCACCTTTGATGTCTTCATAATTTTAGATTATTTGTTTTGATATGTTCATTGTTGAGCTTTTATTTGTCTTTTAGTTTCTTTTTTTTAAACTCAAAAATTTCTCATTTAGTTCTGCATAATGTGTACAAATACTGACTTATAAATTATGTTTTTATGTTTCTCTAATTAGTTACAAAGCAAAAGTCAATGACACTGCATCTGAAAAAGAAAGGCAGCAACAAAACAGAGCCAAACACTGCATCAGAAACAGAGAGGCAACAACAACAACAAAACAGAGCCAAAGGCTTAATTTAGTTTGGTTTAAATCTTATTGTAATTTAATTTCATTTAATATTTATGGTTGCAATTTGATTGTAATTGTAATTTAAAAATTATAACTTGATTTGGCATTGTAAATTGATGAGTCTACTTATTATAAATATATTTACTTCCTTTTTTAATATATATTTTCCTTTTTGATATATTTTTAATAAATTGGACAAAATTAGGGTACTACAGCTACCCCTATTTAATTATATTTTACTTGAAAAATATGAAAATACGAATAACAATGGTATTCATTTTCATGTTATCAGGTAAAAGATAAGTAAATATAAGGATCTAAATTTTGTCCAATAACAAACACATGTATTAAAGTGCATTTGAAATGTTAAAGTGAGAATGATGCAAATTTTTTAGATATGCAGAATAATCGTCCTCGGATTAATTACCGATGCGTAGATCGACAGAAATAAAGATGATCGTCTTCGGATTGGTTACCGATGCGTAAATCGACATAACTAAAGATGATCGTCTTCGGATTGGTTGCCGATGCATAGATCTATAGAAATGAAAGTGATCGTCTTCGGATTGGTTACCGATGTATGGAGTTATAGAAATTAAGAATGATCATCTTCGGATTGGTTACCGATGCGTAGATCTATAGAAATGAAAGTGATCGTCTTCGGATTGGTTATCGATGCGTAGATCTATAGAAATGAAAGTGATCGTCTTCGGATTGGTTATCGATGTGTAGATCTATATAAATGAAAGTGAACGTCTTCGGATTGGTTACCGATGCGTAGATCTATAGAAATGAAAGTGATCGTCTTCAGATTGTTTACCGATGCGTAGATCTATAGAAATGAAAAATGATCGTCTTCGGATTGGTTACCGATGCGTAGATCTATAGAAACGAAAGTGATCGTCTTCGCATTGTTTACCGATGCGTAGATCTTAATTGGTCCAATCTTGAAGGAAGGTGGATAAAGAGGGGGAATAAGTATATGATATTTGCAATTCGGATGATAAGGTATGAACGATTCATCCGTGTGTGATGCATTGAGTATAGGTAAAGTGTCAATGAAGATGCATGGATCATGTGAGTATGAGTAACTTATGTATGGTTTATGTGTCATGTATTATAGATAAATTTTTGTTTTTTTATTTGATTCCCCGATCCTTATGTTTTTCTTCGTCCCAAGATTCAATGGATGAATAAAGACAAATATTGTTTTCACATGATGACTCTTCGTATCTATCGAATGACCGTTTTTTTTTAAGTGAAGCAGAAATCCATTGTTTAAAATGACTATCCTCCTTATTATTCTTCACACACTCATATATCTTGAGAATCAAACGAGCTCCCGTGTATATTTTCAAGTGTCAAAATTTTTAAAGTATTTTTATATTTTCACATATTTCAAATTCCAA
>NC_021165.2:23362854-23363446 GCF_000331145.2 Cicer arietinum | reverse complement strand
TTTTTTTTATCCCTATCTTTTGCATGGACTACTCTTCCAAGTTTCCAATCCATCGGGATGCTCTAATTTTTGCCTAGGTCGCCTTTTCAGGTTTTCAACCTAGCGAGCTCATCACCCTTTTTTAAGCATAATATTTTTTGACTGCATCTGAATTTACTGGAAGTGGAAGGTCATCTCCATCCATTTCTGCGAGTATTAGAGCTCCTCCAGAAAAAGCTTTTTTCACAACATATGGTCCTTCATAATTCGGAGTCCACTTTCCACGAAAATCTTTTTTTATGGGCAATATTTTCTTTAACACCAAGTCCCCTTTTTGAAACTCTCGAGGACGGACTTTTTTCTCGTATGCCTTTTTAAGTCTTTTTTGATATAGCTGGTCGTGACATAGAGCTATCATTCTTTTTTCTTCTATGAGATTTAATTGGTCAAATCGTGATTGAACCCACTCCGCCTCTTCCAGTTTTGTTTCCATCAAGACTCTAATTAACGGAATTTCAACTTCAATGGGAAGTACCGCTTCCATTCCATACACCAATGAGAAATGAGTTTCCCCTGTTGAGATACGAACAAAGGTTCTATAGCCATGTAATGC
>NC_021165.2:23360311-23362440 GCF_000331145.2 Cicer arietinum | reverse complement strand
GGTACATGTACTTTATCAGCATATATTTGACATTTGTGGCATTTCTTAACGTGACTAAAGCAGTCGGATTCCATGGTCAACCAATAGTAGCCAGCCCTTAAGATTTTTCTTGCCATTGTGTGTCCATTTGCATGAGTTCCAAAAGAACCTTCGTGAACCTCTTGGATAACTTTCTCCACTTCTGCTTTATCCACACATCTGAGGAGAATCATATCATGATTTCTCTTATAAAGCATATCACCATTCAAGAAGAAATTCATTGACAATCTCCTTAAAACCCTTTTGTCGTTCTCTGAAATACCCAATGGATATTCCTTATTCTTAACATATGATTTGATGTCATAAAACCACGGCTTGTCATCCAACTCTTCTTCTATTGATAAGCAATATGCAGGTTTATCTCTTTGTTGAATTTTTATGATCGGCCCGTCTTGATTAGTGGTTATTTTGAACATTGACGACAAAATGGCCAAGGCATCAGCTAACTGGTTTTCTTCTCGAGGGATCTGGTGAAAAGTAATCTTCTCAAAGTGTTCTGTCAATTCTTTGATATGGGTGTGATACGGAATCAATTTAGAATCTCGTGTTTTCCACTCTCCTTCCGTCTGATGGATGACCAACAATGAGTCTCCATATACCTCAAGAAATTTTACATTTGATTCGATAGCTGCTTTAATGCCCATAACACATGCTTCATATTCTGCAATATTGTTTGTACAATCAAAACACAACCTAGCCGTAAATGGAGTGAACTAGTTCTCTGGAGAAATCAAAATGGCTCCAATTCCATGCCCTAATGCATTAGAGGCACCATCAAACACCAACCTCCATTTTTCTTTATCAGATGATTCAATCTCTTCAACTAAAGTCATTATGTCTTCATCGGGGAATTCACACTGCATTGATTGATAATCTTCTACTGGTTGTTGGGCTAAGTACTCTGCTAGTGCGCTTCATTTAATAGATTTTTGTGTAACATATACCAAATCGTATTCTGATAACAACATCTGCCAACGGGCGATCCTTCCAGTAAGAGCAGGTTTCTCAAAGATGTACTTAATTGGGTCCATTTTAGACACCAACCAAGTTGTATGACATAACATGTATTGCCTCAACCGACGAGCAGCCCATGCCAATGTGCAACATGTTCGTTCAAGAAGTGAATATCTTGTTTCACAACTGGTGAACTTTTTGCTCAAATAATAAATAGCATGTTCTTTCATACCAGATTCATCATGCTGCCCCAGTACGCAGCCCATTGACTCGCCAAATACTGTTAAGTACATAATAAGTGGTTTCTCAGGAACAGGAGGCACTAGGATGGGAGGTTTTGATAAGTACTGCTTAATCTTTTCGAAAGCTTTTTGACAATTCTCATTCCATTCAACCTTTTGGTCTTTACGCAACAATTTGAAAATCGGTTCGCATGTAGCGGTGAGATGCGATATAAACCTCGCAATGTAATTCAATCTACCCAAAAAGCCACGAACTTCTTTTTCTGTGCATGGAGCCGGCATTTCTTGTATTGCTCTTACTTTATCTGGGTCCACCTTTATCCCTTTTTGACTAACGATAAATCCAAGTAACTTGCCTGATCTTACACCAAATGTGCATTTAGCGGGGTTTAAACGGAGTCTGAACTTCCTTAGTCGCTCAAATAACTTTTGAAGGTTAACAACATGGTCTTCTTCGGTTCGAGATTTTGCGATCATATCATCCACGTAAACCTCTATTTCCTTATGCATCATGTCATGAAACAAGGTTACCATTGCTCTTTGATAGGTTGCCCCGGCATTCTTCAATCCAAATGGCATCACTTTATAGCAGAAAGTCCCCCATTGTGTGATGAACGTAGTTTTTTCCATATCTTCGGGAGCCATCTTGATTTGATTGTACCCTGAGAAACCATCCATGAAGGAGAAAAGAGAGTATTGAGCAGTGCTATCCACTAGGACATCAATATGAGGTAGAGGAAAATCATCTTTAGGACTAGCTTTATTTAAATCCCGATAATCAACACACATTCGAACTTTTCCATCTTTCTTTGGAACCGAAACAATGTTAGCAACCCATTGAGGATATTTTGCCACAGCTAAGAAACCAGCATCAAATTGTTTCTTGACTTCTTC
>NC_021165.2:23358145-23360052 GCF_000331145.2 Cicer arietinum | reverse complement strand
CTTGTTCAATTAACCTTTCTAGTTCTGGGGGAGGCTCACAATCGTCTTCACAATCCTCATCAGCGTGATTAATTGGGTGTTCAAAATTACAAGAAAGTGTTCTAGCGCTGCTATTTTCAACATATTCATTTTCGACTCTGCATGGTTTAAATTAAGAAGAAAAAGGAAAAAAAAAAAGAAATATGAATAAAGATTGCCAAAAGAAAGAGAAAAGGGAAAAGAGAAAAAACAAAACCAGTTGGAGAATTCAAAAATGCATTTATTGATAATAAGTACGGAATTGAAATACATATGCCCTAATTAGTTATCCTTATAGCCTTGGGCAGAGCAAAAGGAGTTAATAATACATAATTACTTTGAACACGAATTAACAAACACGGGAAACTCGATGATCTTCCAATTGTTGAGATTGGTGTTTGGAGGACAAGGGTACACTAGCTTGAGGGTATCATCATCACCATGATCCTCTTCCGCAACAGCCACTTGATCAACATATATTATTCCAACACTTTGAAAGGTTTGACGAATGTCACAAATAGGGATCTTTTGTGAATTTGGTACCCGGTTTTCCCGACGAGCTAGCTTGCTTTCTCGTTTTTCTTTTACAGCGTTCTCTTGATCAGCTTTGGTAGGTATATATCTAAACCCATACTTATCCTTCTTTTCTGGTATTTCTACCAATTTTCTGAATTTAACAAAAACTCCTTCTTCCAACATGGATTTTGTAGACTTCAATGATGTAGTAGATAATTTTGGTTCTTTTAAACGAAATCCTTCACCCATGAAGACAACATTGGCAATTTCTAGTGCTTGGAAGGAAGTCTTAATGGCTTCCTCTGCTTCTTCAATGTATCTCGTAGAAGATAAATGACTCACTATCATATCTTCTTCCCCAGATATTATCACCAACTTATTGTTCACTATAAACTTTAGCTTTTGATGGAGAGTGGATGTTACTGCTCCAACAGCGTGAATCCACGGTCTCCCTAAAAGGCAACTATACGCCGGCTTAATATTCATCACTTGGAAGGTTATTCCAAAGTTATGGGGTCCGATTTGAATCGGAAGGTCAATCTCTCCAACAACTTGTCTTCTGGAGCCATCAAACGCTTTCACCACCATAGTACGTGGCTTAAAGCAAGCCCCGTCAACAAATAGTTTTGATAGTGTTGATTTTGGCATGACATTTAACGATGAACCGTTATCAACAAGCACTCGTGCAAGAATATGATCATGACACCTCACAGAGATATGTAGTGCTTTATTATGCTCTCTCCCCTCAGCTGGTAATTCAACATCGCTAAAACCCAAACTGTTACTGGCGGTGATATTACCGACGACACCATCAAATTGGTCGACAGTGATATCATGAGTAACATGGGCCTCATTTAAAATTTTCATCAGTGCCCTTCTGTGCGCTTCAGAGTTTAATAACAAAGAAATAATAGATATCTTGAAAGGGGTTTGATTTAGTTGATCTACCACCTTATACTCACTTTGCTTTATAAACTTCAAAAGTTTGTTAGCTTCTTCTGTAGGCACCGTCTTTTTGCAAATTTCCGGTCCTTTTATGGCATGATACACAACCTCTTTTCCTTTTTTGCCATGACTCTCCTTTTTCCTAAGTTGTTCAGGAGCGTATACTCGACCACTCCGGGTCATCCCACCAATCCCTGAAATAATGGTGACATCAGTACCTTGATGTTTAGAGCTATCGCATGATTGGTGGTTGACTAAATGGGATGTGACTTCATAACTCCATGGTACCGCCTTGTTATTTTCATAAGGAAAAGAAGTTGGTGCTTGGACAATTATTGCATTTTTTCCACTATGAGTTGGCTTAGAATTCTCTTTTCTATAAAGAATTTCCAATGGTCTTGGAAAAGATCTATCATTTTCCATGCATG
>NC_021165.2:23357722-23357928 GCF_000331145.2 Cicer arietinum | reverse complement strand
TTTGGATTATACCATTTAGGGAATGGTGGTTCTAGAGGTTTCATTGGCCTCAGGACTACCATTGAATTTTGAAGTAAGTGAGGCAACAATTGACTGTACGTGACGGGTATTGGGTCAAAACGGTTTATTCTTTTTTCTCGATTGGCAGGTGGTCTGTAGTGATTTGAGATTGGATTTTGGTTCCATTGACTTTGTTGGGAAAATGC
>NC_021165.2:23354983-23357697 GCF_000331145.2 Cicer arietinum | reverse complement strand
GTCTTTTTGCAAATTTCTGGTCCTTTTATGGCATGATACACAACCTCTTTCCCCTTTTCTCCATGACCTTCCTTTTTCCTGAGTTGTTCAGGAGTGTATACTCGACCACTACGGATCATCCCACCAATCCCTGAAATATTGGCGACATCAGTACCTTGATGTTTAGAGCTATCGCCTGATTGGGGGTTGACTTCATAACTCCATGGTACCGCCTTGTTATTTTCATAAGGAAAAGAGGTTGGTGCTTGGACAATTATTGCATGTTTTCCACCATGAGTTGGCTTAGGATTCTCTTTTCTATAGAGGATTTCCCATGGTCTTGGAAAAGATCTATCATTTTCCATGCATGGCTCTATGGTCAATACGTGATTATCTTTTGTATATTGGTCTATCTCTTCTTCAATGAGATTGACAGCGGTATCTCTGTGACCCGACAAAGGATTATTCCCCACGTTGGGACCATCTTCCTTGAAGGTAAGCCATTTTGCATTGATCAATTCTTGCATTTTAGTTTTTGAGGCTTGACAATATTCGACGGAATGTCCCACGGCTCCAGCATAGTATTCACATTTGACGTTTGGATTATACCATTTAGGGAATGGTGGTTCTAGAGGTTTCATTGGCCTCAGGACTACCATTGAATTTTGAAGTAAGTGAGGCAACAATTGACTGTACGTGACGGGAATTTTCTTTTTTGTGAAGGTCGCTTGGGGTCTTTTTATGTCAGTTGCTGCACATACAATCTTGCCACTCCTCATCCCACTTTCTATCATTTCTCCTATCATGACAAGGTCAGAAAAGTTTGATGACATACTCCCAATCATCTTATCATAAAAAGGCGATTGGAGAATATCCATAAACATACCAACCATTTCTTTTTCAGATAAAGGAGGTTCTACTTGTGATGCCATTTCACTCCACCGTTGCGCGTATTCTTTGAAAGCTTCGTTGTCCTTTTTCAATAAATTTTGCAATTGCATCCTATCAGGGGTCATGTCAATGTTGTACCTGTATTGCCTCAAGAAAGCATCAGCCAAGTCTTTCCACGAACGAATACGACTTCACTCAAGATGCATATACCAACTTAACGATGCCGCACTCAAACTATCTTGAAAAAAATGAATGAGAAATTTATCGTTATGAGCATGAGAAGCCATTTTTCTACAATACATAGTTAGATGATTTTTAGGACATGTGTTGCCTTTGTATTTTTCTAAGTCAGGAACCTTGAATTTTGGAGGGATAGTCACATCAGAAACCAAACACATGTCGAAAGCTTCGAGACCATAAACATTATGCCCCTCAATTGCTTTGATTCGCTCTTCTAAGACATGAAATTTTTCCTTTGATTGTGTATCATCCCTAATATGAGGTTGATGCCAATTCTCGTTAACATCAAAATGGGGCACTTGAGGTACACTATATGGAATATTTTCGGTGGGTGTAGTGTTTTGGGGTGGTACATATCCCAGATGAGGAGGGATTTGTGATTGGTTTAAGTTTTGGGGATTGACAGCTGAGTGGTTTTGGTTATTTTCTATGGGATTGATGACTACAGGCGAAGTATAACCAAGCGGGAGACCATATATAGGAAATTGCATAGCTGCTGTGCGGAATTGTTGGTTAGTCGGGGTAAAACCTGGTGGGTGAGAAGGATTAGTTTGGTGTTCTTCATTTACAATCGAAGGATCCCCATCTGTATTCTCCTTCCTTGCCAAAGTCTGTATAGCTTCCAGAATTCGATCAAATTTTTCCTTCAGTTGGTTGACATCCGCTCTTATCACCTCTTGGTTTTGCTCGAGTTCATCCATGATCTTGGAATTTGCACGCGTTCGATAAGGGTGTCGGGGAAACAGCTTTGTTGATTTTTCTGTTTTTTTTTTATAAAAAAAACAATAATAATAAAAATTAAAAATTAAAAATAAAATTTCTATGAGTATTAAAATATGAATGTGATGGAAATGAAATCAATTAGTGACTTATGATAGTTGGATATTGGGGAATCATACGCCTTAGGCAAGAGCAACTTATTAGTGAAGAAAATATGAGGACTGGAAATCAAAATAGAAAATCCTTCATTGATAAGAGAAAAAGTACATCATATTTAAATTAAAAAACTACATTGACTGTGGGATTTCAATCTTCTCTTTTAATAGGACAACCAATCTTCTTCTCCAATTCTTCTTCCAAATTTTTCAATTTTCAACAAACTTATAAACTTTGACTGGAGAATTGAGCGGCCCCCGTTTGCACATTCACTGCCAAGAGATTTAGGATTTTGCCATATTTGTGAAAGAAACTCTCTTGTTGTATAGTTTTCATTTGATTGCTGATGTCTCTTAAACTTTTCAAATCAGATTGCTTGAACTTTAAAAATAAAGTTTTTTTTTTTATCCCATTGTCCACTTTAATTTACATGTGACTAAGGTCTTTATGATTCACCAACAATCTTGAAAATTGATGCAAAATGTCAATTTATTTTTCAAAAGAAACAATGTCATGAGATATGGATGCAATTATGCAGAACGACTGTTGTGAATATATAACGTTTTGAATGAATGTATGAGGTATTTTTTTTGCTTATATGGATATTCTTATGATGAAAGGGTTTATTGGCTTATGTAGTGAAACTCTCACAAGGGTGGCTCTATAGTTTTAAACACGGTTCCTAGAGCCAATAATCTCATTTTGGAAAATTGTTTTAAACACGGTTC
>NC_021165.2:23293227-23354472 GCF_000331145.2 Cicer arietinum | reverse complement strand
CTCAATAAGATCAAACTCTAGGTGAGATTTTCATGCTAACCAAACAGGATGTACATCCAGAAGGCTACCACTACACAGCCTCGAAACTAAACTTAAGTTTTGTTCAAACTTGGGTGTAAGGTTCCACTCATAAGTGTGTGTCTTAGTAAAAGTGTAGGGTGTGGAATAAGTATGATTCAATAACTCCATAACAATAATAAAATATATATACATAATAAATAAATAAATAAATAAATAAATAAATAGATAAATAAATAGGTAAATAAATAAATACAAGAATAAATAAATAAATAAAAGTAATCTACAAGCTAAAAAAAATATTATAATATCAACTAATTTATTATAAAAATAAATAAAAGAAAATAAAAAACAAACAAAAATAAAAAAATAAAAATAAAAAGTTAAGAATTATGCACAATTAATTTATTAGATCTGACTCTCTAAAATTTCCCCAGTGGAGTCGTCAGCTGTCGCAGCCTAAAATTTCGAGTATTTCTCGAATTCAATGGAGTCGCCACCAAAATTTATTTTAAAATAGGGAAAATATTGGGAAACCCTTAAAATAGTAAAATTAAAAAAATGTGGTCTTTGAAACCAAATTTTGAGTTCGTGAGTCGATTATGCGTAGGGAAGGTATTAGCATCCTACGACATCCGTTAAAAAAATGGTTACCTATAATTAATTGTGCAAAATTAATTTTAACTTGAGTATATTTATTTTTCTTTATTATTAAATATGAATAACAATTATTACTATATTTAAAATACGACTTTGAAATAAATATGTACTTAACAAATAAAGGAAAAAAAAAAATTTGATTTATGTGCTTGACAAGAATGTGATCTTGCTCCTACGTATCTCCTGGTGCGATGGAGAAATCAAAGCTACGTAGTTCTTAGTTAAAAAAAATGGATGTGTTGAGTGTGTTTTAAAGAAAATTTGTTTTGTAATAAAAAAATGTTTTGACAAAATAGAAAAATAAAAGAGTTTGATTTGAATAGATATATTAAAATACGAGTTTTAAGACGATCAAGTTGTACAACTTGTGTCCCAAAACTCAAGGAATAAAGAAGATGTCACATCTAATTTAATCCTCTAAAAAAAATATTTTATTGTTCTCGATTTTTAAATTGAGTTTCAAAACCACCAAGTAGTACAACTTGTGTTTTAACACTCAGAGATAAAAAAAAGAGTTATATCTAATAAATAGGTCGATTTTAGATTAGTTCATTAAAATAAATAAATGAATAAATAAATAAAATAAATAAGTTAAATAAAGAGAGTTTTAGAACTATCAAGTTGTACCACTTGTATCCTAACAACTCAAAGATTAAAAAGATGTCACATCTAATTAATCTTTAACATAATATTTATTTGTATTTTTATGATGAAATTGATATTTAATTATGAAGAAAACCTTTTTTTTAAATAAAAAAAAAAGTAAAATGAATAGATTTAAATGGACTAAGATTAGTAAGATTTAGATGGGTTGAGATTAGTAAAATTTAAATGAGTTGAGATTAGTAAAATTTAAATGGGTTGAGATTAGTAAAATAAAAATGAGTTGAGATTATTAAAATTTAAATGAGTTGAGATTAGTAAAATAAAAATGGGTTGAGATTAGTAAAATTTAAATGGGTTGAGATTAGTAAAATAAAAATGGGTTGAGATTAGTAAAATAAAAATGAGTTGAAAACCTTGTCTTCTTCCTTGTTCCATTCTCTGTTTTGAAAATAGAAGGGAAAATATGGATGGATGCATCAATCAAACAAAAGGAAAATGAAGAGGAGCAAGGAAATAGTGATGGCGGCCATAACGCCAACAACGGCCTTTACACCAACGGCAACTTCGGCGATGGTGACGGTGCCGACGACAACAATGGGAACCACGAAGAAGACAACATCAGGTTCAGATTTTTAATTGTTTTCGTTCATTAAATAAAAAAAATTTACATTTTTTAAATAAAAGAGTGATGTTGATGATAAATAGCAAGATACATATTGTACAGGAAGAAAAAAAAAAATACCTTAATATTTCGTGTTTGTTGTTTGTTACTAAAAACTCCTTCTGATTTATTTCCTTTTTCCTTCTTTGTAAGTGTATTTTTTTAGTAGAGTTAATCTCAGATCCTCCTTTTTGAAATTGATAAGGTGTTTTTATAGAGTTTTTGATCTTTTTAGTTGCTTTCTTTGCCTGTCTTGGTCCTTCTCCATCAATTTCCTGTTTGATGTTTTGATTGCTTTGCTCATCATCTGCATTTTTCTGCACCTTTGATGTCTTCATAATTTTAGATTATTTGTTCTGATATGTTCATTGTTGAGCTTTTATTTGTCTTTTAGTTTATTATTTTTTTAAACTCAAAAATTTGTCATTTAGTTCTGCATAATGTGTACAAATACTGACTTATAAATGATGTTTTTATGTTTCTCTAACTAGTTACAAAGCAAAGGTCAATGACACTGCATCTGAAACAGAAAGACAGCAACAAAACAGAGCCAAACACTGCATCAGAAACAGAGAGGCAACAACAGCAACAAAACAGAGCCAATGGCTTAATTTAGTTTGGTTTAAATTTTATTGTAATTTAATTTGATTTAATATTTATGGTTGCAATTTGGTTGTAATTGTAATTTAAAAATTATAACTTGATTTGGCATTGTAAATTGATGAGTCTACTTATTATAAATATATTTACTCCCTTTTTTAATATATATTTTCTTTTTTGATTTATTTTTAATAAATTGGACAAAATTAAGGTACTACAGTAGAGTAGAATACTTCTAAAATAAGTACGACGATGGTCTTATTACTTTGAAAGTCATATAACTTTTATATATACACAATTTATCGACTTGTCTATTGCGAAAAAAAGACTATGGATTAACGATGTAGACTAATTTTACATTTTTAATTATTATTAATCATTGATTGTATGTTTATATTATATTGTAAATTCCAATAATTATTAATCATACAATCAATAGTTCATATTATATTAATCGTGTAAAATTGTTTACACTTAGTGTGTACCTATTAAACCTTCTATTGCATTAATTATGAATGGTAAATTTTTTGTTTGATTTTAAATAAAATAAATGAAATTTGATAAATGTATTATAATTTTAATATAAATTTTGGTTTGATTGAGTGTGCATCAGTTATTCTTCCTTTCTAGGTGACTATTAAAATAGAAACTACTAACTTGTTTCGGATACTTATTGACCTTTAAAAGAAAATAAGCCACGCTAATATTTATTGTCATATGTAGAAATTTATTTTATTTCATAAATTAATTCTCTTAACTTTCATTAAATATTTTTTTACAACTTTTTTTTGAATACTTTAATTGTTATTTACATTTTTTTTAATAATTAGGATTGTTTATAGTATTTAGTAAAAACAAAGACTGTTTTTCTTCTTTTTTTTTATTCAAGGATTGTTTATCTTATAAAATAATACATTTATCTTTAATAAAAAAAATGAAAATTATTTACTAAAATAATTTATTCACTTTTATAAAAAAAAATTAGTCTTACCAATGATTTCCTTTTCATTTTTTAATTACTTATTTACATTACATTAACTTTAAAATTATGTAGTTAATATTATATCGGTCAATAACATCAATATATAATAATAATAACATCAATATATAGTAACTTGCACACAATTACTTAAAACATTGAGGGTAGTCTCATTATCCTTCACACTTCCAAGACACAAGGGAGAAATTTCAACTTGTCATCTACTCCTCCAAAAATTGGTGAAACTACACTCATGCACCTCACCAACTCCTATATTGATATTATTATACTTTTTATCAAATAAAAATATCATTTAATTTTTTTAAAAAAAAATATAAATTCAAAGATTGATTAAAATAATTATTAATTAAACTTTATTTAATTCCAAACTAAATTCTAAATTATTAAAATTACACTTTTTTATAATTAAATGGTTAAAATAGAAAGAAAAAAAGTTATTTTAAATTGTTAGAAAAATTTTGATTTTTGAATCTTAACTTATTAAAGCGGCTTTTTTTAAAGAATCAAATTGTTAAAAAAAATGTCACTTAAATACAAAGTCAAAAAAATATATCACTTAAAGAATATCAAGTCATTCACGTGTTACTCGGATCTTCCGAAAGTATATGCTACCCCACACGTGCTCATAAAATATTTATTTTTTCTCAATTATATAATATAATAATTACGTCAAAAAGTATATAAATATATTAATATAGAGATAACTTTTTATCTTTTATAAGAAAAAAAATAATATAATTTTTTATCAAAAAATAATATTTTTTTATTGGAAAAGACAAGAAAGAACCTAGATGGGGTCCACATAGATTAAAACATAAATAAAAAAGAGACAAAAATCTCTCTCTAACATAAAAATTTCCACCCAAGTAACAAAATCTGAACCGTTGAAAATCCTTAAAATCTGATCGTGACGGTCCCATGACAATTACATTTATCAGCATCTTCTTTGTAAGGTTGTTGAAAATCTTTGGATAGTGTGAAGAACAAGGAAAAAAAAAACAACTCTTGCAAAAGAAAAATTCTCTCTCTTTTTTTCTTTATCTCTTTCTTTGGGAGCTGAATATATTGATGTATGTGTTGAAAAAATTGTGAATTTTGGAGCATATTGTTTTTTCATATATTTCATCCTTCTATATGGTCATGGATGATACTTTGAATGGATTCTCTCCTGTTTCAACTCCTAAGATTTTCTGGAAATCTAGAAAGAGATCAGGTAAATTTTTTGTTCTTCAATTTAAATTAGTTAGTGTAATTTGTGAATCATACTTTAATTTGTTTATATAGTGTTGTAGTGTTAATATTTAATAACAACAAAATTTGAATGACTTTTTTATTTTGATTTATGTGACATTTATAAATCTTTTCTTACAAACCCAACCATATGATTGAATATTTTTTCTAGTATTTGGGGGTTTAATTGAACAATTTTTTTGGTGATTTTTTGCATTGAATTATTTGCAAAATTTAACATGCCCACTGAATATTTTTCTTACAAATATTTTTTATGTCAAACTAGTACAATTTGAATTTGATGTTTTCCTTATCAATTTGACATTTTTTTTTTTTCTGGAAATTATTTATGAAATTTCTGCAAAAATATTAGAGAGAGAGAGGGAGATGGGAAGAGAGAGAGAGAGAGAGAGACGTACAAGAAGGGTTAACAGTTGGTATGACTGTTATGTTACGCTGCTTAGTTGTTATGATTGGCTTACCAAACAATATGTTATAAGGTTTTTTCTTTTGAATTCTAATGAAATATAAATAAAAATGTTTATTTTAAAGTAGTATATTATAAGATTTAATATGTGTATCATGGGTGTCAATATTTTTTTAGAGAGGTGTTATTTAGACATATAAAAGTTGAACACCATATAAATACAATTGAAATGTATGTGGTGTTAGAATTGAAAAGAGAAAAAAAAATAATATATAATTCAAAAATGCATAAAGTGTTGGTGTCATATTTCATGTTTAATAACCATTTTAGTATTTTTTATGTTTGTTTTTCAAAATAGACATTTTTTGTATGTTGTTAGTCAATGATAATCATCCATCATAGCAAAGATTTGAAAGAAATTTACATTAACTTTGTATAAACTAATTTCCTTAGCTAGTTAACACTTTAATTAGATTGATAATTACAAAAAAACAATAAAAATAAGTGAAAGGTGTGTCCAATTTGACACAAATATATGTATATGATCACATCATTTCACTCTTATTTTTTTTAATTATTATCATTTATGTCAATGTCTTATCAATTTATATAATTATTTTATTTTTATTTACTCAAAAATAATTTATAGACGACCTTATATTATAATACAATTAATAAATATCAATATTATTAAATTAAACGTTGTATTCTCACTTCACAGTCTTTTTAAAATTGTTATTTTTGTGACCATAAAAATTGTTGATGTATTGAATTTTGTGAAGTACAAGGAGAATAAAAAGGCATGTGACTATTTGGATAGTATAGATATTGTCTTGTCTTTGGTTGAATTATTGGACAACTAACCCTGCCCTCCACCTCCAACTAACACTCTTTAATGTGTAGCCTCCATTTTTGGTTTTCTTGCATATGTTCCTTTTTTTTATTTTAATATCACTTGTCATTTATTGTTTGTCCAACCACATGAATATTACCAACAATTTTATCTTATTGTAACAATTATATCTTGCATTTGCATCACAAAAATGTACTATCTCTAAATGAGTTGCAAAAAGAATGGTAACTTATTCCCAACAGCTAGTGGCATGAATTTAGAGGTATCGTCGGAAGACATCGATAAAAAAGCACCGAGCAATCATGAAGATCCCTCAATCGAAGTTTCCGAGCTTTCAGAGCGTAGAAAGGCTTTGTTTGAACCGTTAGAACCTATAAAGAACATCAATGGCCGACGACCCTCGGCCGAGTCTTTGCTTCCTCCACCTGACTTTGAGTCTCCTAACTATCCGAAGGGATGGTTGATCGGAAAAAAACGAAAGCTCGTTAACGTGGATGTCGTTGAAAGCATGAGAAGGATTGCTGTCCAAGAAATGAATAGAAAGGTTACATTTCATCTTTCCTCTCTAAAATCTTAACTTCCAAGCTATCAGCGTTAGTAACATGTTTTCTAACTGTATTATTTAAACAATTTATTTGTTAGTTGAAATTTAAATTTATCTCACTAAAAATATGTAATCCATTTGAATTTAGTAAGACTCACATGAATTTCAATTTATAGAAAAAAAATGTGTTGAAAATAGTGTATGTATTAATCGGCCGAAAACTAAGGCTTTTTGTTTGCAGGATAGGGAAATAGATGGACTAAACGAACAATTAGACGAAGATTCACGGTGTCTTGAGCTTTTGCAAGTTCAACTTGTGGAAGAACGAAGCAAACGTTCTCGACTCGAAAGAGACAATGAAATGCTCCAAGATCAAGTGAACATGCTTATGAACATGTTACAAGAAAATGAGCAAATGGGAGATGAAGGACAAGAAATGGGAGATGAAGATCAAGATGACCTTTAAAGATGTATTTATATTATACAACAAGTGTGTGCATGCTTGTGTGTTTTATTAAATTCTTTTGTAGATTTTATCCATCTTATGCTATTAAGTGCATATACTCATGATATAAATATGGAGAGTAATCAAAACATTACTGAACATATTTGATTATCTCAAAAACAGAAAGAATTTTTGTTTTTGTTTTTGCTTTTGTTTTTTTAAAGAAACTAAATTAATTCATTTTATTTAAAATGAATAATCTTTTAGTATTGTGTGTAGTTGCTTCGATGTTTCTTTCTAAGATGTAAGAAAATACTTTTCTACAATTTTTTCTCAAGTTGGCTTTGAAGTTTAATGGATATGCATTTTTTGGTATACAAATCTTAATGGTGAATTTGCCAAAATTCACAGTGAAAAAAGTGATTTTGCTTAAGCTACTAAATGTAACATTTTCCAACAACTTACATTTCTAAATCCATATAAAAAAAACATTAGTATGTATTATAGTTGCAATGAAAAGAAAAACAGTAACCAATAGAAGTAAACATGTCCTTAAGAGATGCCAACAAATTTGTCTCAAACACACCATGCACATATTTTTGTTGTTGGGATTCTTCATCAATAACAATTTCCAAATCCCATTTGAGTTTAAGAAACTGAATGCACATAAAAATATTCACACTGTAGAAAAGCTACTTAAAAAGAGTTTTTTGTTGTTGTGATTCTTTCAAGTTTCAACCTTTATCACATCATAACTATCTAACTTGTCTACCAGAATCTTCAGACATAGGAAACAGAAAATGTGGCATTGAAGCAATCCTTGGAAGATTCATAAGCAATTCTCCAGCTGATTCCTTCCTAGACAAGCCAATTTCTTGCTGATTACCAGAGTCATCGTCATCATCACGTTGTTCGCTTTCCAAATCAACCATTTTAGTTTCGCATCGAGTAGAGTTATTACTCGCGTCAACTTTTCTATCATCGTCCGTATTGTGAACAGTTTTGTCTTCGGTGGTTGAAGGGTCTTTCTGAAGAAGGCAGTATAACGAGTTAACCCTTGACATGACGTAGGGTTCATCGGAAGCTTGCATAAGTTGAGAGTCGGCGAACAAGTACTGTGTGAATTCCTCCAACATGGATCGGTCTGCAAAGTTGGAGCTGTCGGGTCCCATCTGTTCTGAAATGCAGTGACCGATGTGGTTTACTAAATCGTCCCTCGACATAGAAGGGCGAAGACCGGGCAATTTGATTTGATTCAAATTGCTCAGAAACTTCAAAGTTTCGGCTTTCCTGAAATCTTCGATTGCATGAGGATTCATTGCTGCACATGATCAAATATGGTGTTATATCATTTTCGTATATCGAAGGGGAGTGAATCTTTGTTAAAAATTTGGACTTAAATATCATTTTACTTAATGTGGTCTTAAATATTACAAGGATAAAAAAGGTAAATTTACACTTCTCAATTTAAATCGCTTATCCCTCCCCTCCATCCAAAGAGATCCTTAATCAATGCTACAATATCATATCGCCACGACGAAACATGTTCAACTCCACCACTTTCTATAATGCTATCAATAGGTGCATTTACTGTCATACCAAATTCAAACGATATATGAAAAAAATCGAAAGCAATTACCTGAACTAGGAGAAGTAATTTCTTGGGAAATGTTTTCAACAGCTTTACCCATAAAATTATGTTCACTTCTGGAGGAAGAAGATTGAACCGCAGATCCTGATTCGACGTCCTGTATTCCGAAAATCCCAGCTTGCCCTTCACTTTTTCTATCAAAACCATCACTAGATTCAATGTGGTCATGAACTCCGGTTCCAGTTTCAAAATACGGAGAATCCAACACAAATTCCGGCTGTTGGCTCAGAAAATTGAGACGCGGATCGCACTGTATGAGCTTCTCAAAATGTCTCCCTAACAAACCTTGAGGGCATTGCATGAAATGTCGCCTAAAACAACATCGAGAATCATATCATTTAGAAATCCAAACAAAACCACCTCAGTACAACAACTTAAGATGACAAATAATTGTGACACACATTTGTACCTATGTATGCTGGCTTGTCCACCGGTAAAATCTGATGTTGCTTGCCACAAAGTATGTTTCCTTGGTTGTGGATTGATCTCCCTATAAAACAAGGGTCTTCTTGCCAGCTACAACAAATAGAAACACAAACTTAGCATTTCGCAAATCACAGAAAATAACATTTTGTTCAAATTATGCTATGCAACAATTCTATAGCACCGCTATAACAGCTATTTGACAACAATTCTGCTACGCTGTTTAAGAACACTTTTTAGCTTGACACAAAATTGTGATCCAAAATCTAGTAAGCCGTAAAACAAAGAAAAGAAAGATGCTTACGATAACTTCCAGTGTTCCTGGTGCATCCTCGGGATAGTTAGCCGTGATAGCCATTATATCAGACCATGGTATTTCGATCTTATTCTTGAGACAACCATCAAGAACTTCCCATACCAGCTTATGCTTTGCAAAGTAACATTTTGCCACCAAATCTCCTTCATATCTAGACTTATACTGCAAGATCATACACATAAGCACATAATCAATTAATCATCATTATTTGTGTATTAATATTTATATTTTATACCACAAGGCTCTATAGCACTATAGCACTAACACTTGTGACTGAAGACGTGTCCAACAACGATACAACACCGACACACTGATTACATTTAATTAAATCATTTTCTCAAATTACTACTGGTGTGAACATGTCAATGTCACATAACAAACACATAATCATCATCATCATGTATGTATTCTTACTCGTATGTTTCTACAGACATAACAAAACAAAACTATGATCTTACCTCCCAAGTTCCAATTTTCAAAACAGTGGCAGGAAAATTTGAAGCCTTAAGTTTAGAATCAGCAGTAGCAGCAGCAGAAGCCTTGTGATCTTTCTTTTTAGAATCATGTTGTTGTGAAAGCCTCATCTGAATCAAATCCAAAAGGGAAGGACTCTTCTTTAGACGCAAACCAAGAGGACTTGGCTCATCCAAAGGGTTGTATAAGGATGGTGAAATTGGAAGTGAATCATCACTTGAATCACACTGTCCGAAAACAAAAACACAAAATTTGGAGTTAGAACAAACTATACTAAACTACCCACAAATAAATTAATTAATGATGGGTTTTACAAAAAGATTCAAAATTTATAAAAAATAAAAATAAAAAAAAAAAATTGAATCACACTGTCCCAAAAAATATAAAAATTTGGTGTTAAAACAAACTAAAATACCCAAAAAGAAATTAATGATGGGATTTTTAAAAACATTGAAAATTTAACAAAACATTAAACCTTGGGAAAAAGGAAGAAATTAATGCTGTATTTTACAAAAAGATTCAGAATTTATAAGAGAAATTGAATCACACTAACCCAAAACAAAAAAAACAAAAAAATAATAAAATACAAATTAAGAGTTAGAAGAAACAAACATCACAAACTAAACCACCCAAAAATATATCGATGATGGGTTTTACAAACAGAATAAAAAATTATAAGAAAAAATTAAATCACACTGACCCAAAACAAAAACAAACAAAAAAATACAAATTTGGAGTTTAGAACAAACAAATATCACAAAGTAAACTAAACTACCCAAAAAGAAATTAATCAAAAAAATTTACCTTAGGAGGAGAATCTAAGTTGAAATCAAATTTGGGTCGTTTGTTTTGAAGAGATGGAACATCATCTTGTTGTGTCTCCAATTTAACTTTCTTAAAGCAGTGATTATTATCAGAATCAGATCTCATTAGTTGAACCATTGATGAAGAAGCTGATTTGAACAACTCAGAAGTTAATAGTAGCGGAATTTCAGAGAGAGAGAGAAGAAAAGGGTTATGGCGGGCGTTGAGGTAAAGAGAACAAAGAAACAACAATCGAAAATGTTTTGTTCTTCTTCGATGGACAGCTGTCACGTGTTCCGAATGAAACGGCGCCGTATTTAAAAAATCGAATGGATAAGTCAAGAGTAGGATGTATGTTGTGAAATGACTAATAAGCCCTTTTATCAAAACTACATAGTGTAGAGAGTTGTGCAGAATTTTATCGTGATGTATAGGTATTTTTAAACTTAGGATAATCTTTATTTTAATCTACAAGTAGATTAGATTTACCTACTTTTTCAAAGACCTTATCTCCCTTCATATTTATATTTTATTGTATAATACTTATAATTAAAATAAGTGTTGCAGGAATTATCGTATTTCTAGTTAATAATTTTAGTCTCTTTTATTAAAAAGAAAATATACAGTCACAAAATTAAATGTATAATATTTAGATACACATAAAAAATATTTTTTATAATAATAATAATTAAAATTTCATATATTTAAAAAATTATTTATTTTACTTTTGTTTGTTTCTAACTAATATTTAATTGATCTTGTAATTATACAAAAATAAGTCTAAATTTAAAGTGATAAGTTCTTTATCTAAAATTATCTTTTGGAGTATCCTTTTTTGGAGTTTGAACTTTGAATGGGAGGAGAGAAAAAAGCTCTACTAAAAGGAGATGAAAGTCAAAAGGATTGAAATATTTTACTTTATTTTAAATAATGTTTTTGTAGAAAATAAGAAGATGGTACATCTGATTAATATATTTTTAATTGAAATTAGAGTAATTTAATGAGTTAATTTGTTCTAATTCGAGAGAATCAGAGTACATAAATAAGTCAATGATCCATTTTATAATGGTCGGCCTAATATGACTCTTTTAGAAGGTGTGAGCTAATGGGTTAGATCAACTTTTATGTAGATATTTCAATACTTAAAATTTGTAATAAAAATAAAAAATCTTTCAAACTATTAAGATATATAATACATAATATCACATCGCAAAAGAGGATGAGACGACATTTGCATCAAATTTAAGTCTTAGATATTTCTTTTTTTTTCTCTAACTTATTAGCTTTAGACTTTTCTTTTTATAAGTGAATTAAGCTAGAATAAGAAATTAAGGTGGATGATTTTTTTGACAATGAGGAGACCAAGAAGAATTCTCATTTGTTTTTGGAAAAAATAATTTAATTTTTTCTTCTAAACATGGGTCATCCCGAAAGTCCAGAGGTCAATCCAACCAACTCCTTTATTAATATTGAGCTTAATGGGTTGAGCCAAAAAACTCAATTGTTTTTAGACATCATTTTTTACAACCTGACTTAGACTGAAATATTGGTTGATTGGGTTAACTCGTCGGATCTAACTCATTTTGATAATTATAGTTAAGATTATTATAAGAAAAGTTCTTTTTTCACTCACTCTCAAGTCTTCTCAAAAGCCTCAAATTTTGTTCAGATTAATTAATCTTGATGTGTATTTTTCTGTATTTGAGAATATTATAGGGTGTGAGAAAAAAACACTCTTATTATAAAGGGGTGAGAATCAACTTACTCCAAGAATAACTTTTGTAAGAGCTACTCTCTTTAATTACTTTTTTAAGATATTAAATTTCATAAATTCAACAATCAAATTATTAGTTTTATTGAATAGATCAAATATGAATTTTTTTATAAACTTTTTAAAATATTGAGTACCTTATTAACTAAGTTTAATTCAACGTACGAAGTACGAAATACTTTTTTAAATACAAGTAAAATAATGACAGTAATACCCTATAGCGGTTGATGTCTCATTTCTATAATGTTTAGTATGTATTTATTATAGTATTTAAAACACATTTTCTATTTTATTACATTATTTAATTACATAAATATAAAAATAAAAAAAATAAAAACATACTCCTTTTCTAATTCCTAATGCTTATTTTTATTAAAAAAGGAATGTGTCTTTTTTTATTATATTTTTGTAATTAAATGATGTAATAAAATAGGAAATATGTTTTTAAAAATAGAAAATATGTTCTATAAATTTAGAATAATAATGAAGTGTAACTGATCCACATTGAATCTTCTAGATCATCTGTTTTTTTTTTACACGTCATAAAAAAATGACATTTCATCAAGTTTTAAACCAATATTCTATTTGGAGACCAAAACTGAGAACAAATAAAATGGGAGAACTATTTTTGTGATTTAACTAAAATAAAGTAACCATAACTATAATTAAACTGTTTTATTATATTGTTATGTTTTTCTTATTATGAATTTAAATTATTTGCTTCCAAATATAAAAATGTCTATTCTTATAATTATTTCATTAATATCATAAAAGCATGTTCCAGTTTTAGCTTAAAAGCGTTTAGTTAAAAGTGAATTGAATTGATTTAGAGTAAATTGATTTTGTAAAATTGATTTTAGTTAAAAGAAAATTGAATGTAAAATAATTTATGTTTATATGTTCTGGTAAAAATTAGTGTAGCAATAAATTTCAATATAAAAATCACATTTGAATTCAAAAGTTATAAATTCTAATTTCTAGTTAGAATCAATTATGTCCGACATCATTCAAACATGTCAAAATCAATTTTAAATTTTTAGAATTGATTTAAATTCCTTTAAAATTGAAACCAAATATACAATTATAAATAAATATAAGTTTTAAAATCAAGAATTATAATACTTGATTGTGGTTACAGTCAAGAATTTTGATGCTTGATTGTGGTTTTGTTTGCTTTGTTGTGACAATACGTATACAAGTTTGATTTGATTAGCAATTTATTTTAATTTTGTAAAAAAAAAAAATTGAAGGAAAACTATGAATCTATTTTAGAAAATATGATTGGTTTATAAATTTTTCAATAGAATGTCATAGGTGAATTGATCAATTGTTACATGTTGGCTTTAATTCAGAGTTGCGAAGAGAATATAAAATTGAACATTGATTTTCCATATTTACGAAATATTTAAGAGATTGATTATCTAAATGTTGTGCACACTTCAAAATTTTGAAATATATTAGTCCTTCTGATCCTAAATATAACAAGATTTTTGAGAAAAATTTTGATCCTTAATAAAGATACAATTTTTATTGTGTATTTATTGAGTGAGTATCATTTTTACCCTTGAAAAGTTATTGCTTTCCCATACATTTACGTCCAAGAGCAAAGTTGTAGAGCATTCACGTCGAAGAGCATAGTTGTAATTTGTGTTAATTAATTTGCGTTCATCTATTTTTATTTATTTATAAAATTAGTCTTTTTATTTTAAAAGTTAATAGTTTTAATTTATTTTTTATATTTTTGAATTTAAAAAATAAATATTTGATATATTTTATATAATGTGACATACGATTTCATAATTTAAAATTATATAGATATATTAATTATTCATATGTCACGTTATTAAATTACAAAAATAATTTTTTTTTTAAATTGAAAGTTAAATTTTTAAAAATTTTAATACAATTTTATGAGTGTTAATCATTTTACATTTTCGTATTATATGACGCGTTATTTAAAACATGTCATATTACTATTTGTTAATTATAAAATCATAGATAAAATTAAACATTAAAATAAGAAGATCGATTTAGTGAATTCATAAGAATAAACCAAATTTTAAGGCTTTCAAAAGCATGTTAAAATTTAAGGATAGGGAGCCCATTAATACTTATTGAGAAGCATAGACAATTTTGAACTTTGTACAATTGAACTTAACCAATGATACAAATATTACATAGACAACCTTATAAAAGTTGAATTAAAAAAACTCTTATACAAAATGTTAAATTCATATTTTTTTTATATTTTATTTAATTATGTCTAAATATATATTGTTATTTTTCTATAAGAAGCAAATATTATATTGTTGTTAATTAATTATCGTGTTCTTATTTATAATTAATATCCGTGCATCATACGTTTGGTTATTTGTAATTGCAATAATTACCTTAATATGAGGAGATATACGATATATCTTAAACTAGCCACCATCTTTTATATTTTGTTCTAGATTTATTTCTGTCTTGATTTCAAATCAAACCTTTATTTTTAAAACTTCAGCCCTACATATAATTATGATTTGTAAAATAAGAATTTATAAAATAAAATGCTAAAATAAATTTAAGGGATAATTTAGCAATGTTTGACCAGGTAAACCGTTAATTTATAGCAAATCGTTTATGCAATATGTCACTACTAAAAAATAGATTAGTGAGAGAAATTTAAAGAGGGAAAAATGTTGAATTTATCTCTAAATTTATCGTTAATTTAAAAAAAAATTAAATTTGTCACTAAATTTAGTGATAATTCATTAGAGAGGGGTTTCATTTTTTTTTTCTCACACTTATTTTCGTTGCTAATTTAAATTTTTTTCAGTAGCCTGTATGATCAAATTCAAAGTGAAGCTCTTTGACAATTGGCATTCCTCATAAGTTTGTAATTTTTTTTTATCAAACTTATAGGATTTTTTTAAGATACTTATTTAAGTGGCGTTTGAGTTATTGTTTTAGCATATAATTTTTCTCTCGTTTTTATCTTGTTATATTTATTAAATTATTTTATATTTATTAATTAGTTCAAATATTAATTTAAACAAACATTTGTTAGCTTATCTGTAATATTTTTTGCAACAATCAATTTTAATAATTAATATTTTCAATATTATTAATATTTTATTGAATATGAAAATCTAACTTTTAATTTTCATTTCACTTCACTTTTTAACTTTTTCACTTCAATCAGAAATTCAACTTTATATTTTTACTTGTAATGAGTTGTATTAACCAACAAGTAATCTGCTAACTTAGGTGTCATCAACTATTTATTTCTACCAAATAAAGCTTTAATTTTGATTTGTATAAGCTATAGAGCTTGTCTGGGTTCAGTTAATCAAGTGTTTTTAGAATGAGTCTTTTTTATATAAATGTTTATAACGCATTTAGTGAATTAGTAGAGTCAATATCATAAATAATTTTATAAAAAAATATGTTAATGGCAAGGGATATAAACAACAAATTGAAAATTCTAATATAAAATGTGGATCTGTCTAAATGCAATTATTCATCATATAAGTTCTTTTTATACTTTATTTATGTAGTAAAAGAATATGACAAATTAAGTATTAATAATCAAATAATTAAATTTAAGTGGTTGATAATAAATTTGGTTAAACTTTACCTTTCGTGAGATCAAACTCTAAATTTCTAAAACATTCTTTTTCTGAAAATGAGTAATTAGTACTAAGCCATAAAATTATTTTTATTATCGATTATTTATCAAAATAATTTTGTTTAATGTGCATAAATAAAATTATTTTACATCATATATAATTTTACTTTTCATCATTGAATAAATAAATCATAATATATAATATTAATGTAATAAAAAAAATTATTAATCTAATTATAAAAATAATTTTATACATGATATAAAAACAATCTCATTTATACACTATATAATTTAGCTAACAAAAGTATTATAATCTTTTATTTTTTGTTTTCTCATGTTGTGAGAATCATCAACTAAAAAATATCTTAAATAAATTTATATAAAAAAAAATATAACAAAATAATATTTTTGTAAATCTAAGAATTTTCTAGGTGAAAATAAAAGAAAAGTAAGTAAAAAAAGAGATTATTTAAAATTCCTAACAAAATTAGTTGAAATCAAACGTATGAATATATTGGAGTAAGTACCCTTTGCATGAAATTGTCGTGTAGAGTGCGTACGGTGGAGATTTCAGTCTTTTCAAGTAAGAAACGGCGTTATTAGATGATGCGTAGGATCAACGACACGTGTCAAGATGGCTATTATTATATAGATACAGAGTGTGGGTCCCGGTTCATGAACCTTCTTGCGTGATAGGGTAGGATAGACAGGTGTAAGTATCATGTGGGAAGATTTAACACGTAAGCTACTAAGTGGGTCCTACCATATATGCTTTTATGGATAATTATTTAATTTGTATATTTTTTTAATATTATATTTTCTATTGTTAGTTTCCTTTATTATCGTTGTGGATAAACTTGGGCCGCCACCAACAAGTGTTTTTCAGCTTTTGTAAAACGTTGCTATTTTGTTTGATTAAAATTTACATAAAGTTGGTTGGATATGTGGAAAAGCTAATTTGTGTGAGTCAAAAAATGTAGGAAAGTTGTAGAATTCAGAGTAAGATTTGGATTCTTGTTTTTTTTTTTTTTTTTTGGATTCTCTCTTTAATGTTAGATGAATTAGAGAAATATAAGTCATTGTTTGATAAACTTTATTTATGTGTAAAGTTCATCACAATTTTACTGTTTTTATATTTTTTTTATGATATGAACGAAATAAAAAAAGAGGTGATTTAAATATATTTTTACACTAATTTTGGAAAATATATAATAAGTCTGTAAAAAAAGGAAATATATATTAAGAAATTAATGTATTTGTTATATTTTTATCTTAGAAAATATATAAAAACAGTATACTGAAAATTGGCTTCTAAATAACATGGAGTAGTATTTTTTTTGGTTTAAATGGAGTAGATTCTAGGCATTGTTTGAAAGAAAAAAAAAACAGATGAAGAATAAATTAATTGATAATAGATATGTTTATAATGAATAGTAGATAAATTAGTTGGTAAGAGATAATAAACAAATTTGTAAATTGAATTTGAAATGTTTTTATAAAAGTATTCAATTAAATTAATAGTTAAATATAAAGTAACATAAAAATATATATTTTTAATTAATTTCGTATTTATATATATTATTTTCAATTAATAATATGAAACATTATAAATTATAATTTAAATACTTACTCAAATAACATCTAAAAAAATATTATAAACTCGTAGAAAATTATGATCAATTTAAGGGAAGATGATCATTATCAAATATTTTTATTTTTGTCATCCAAATTTATACTTTAAAATTATCTACTATAAATTAATTAGTTTTCCTTACAAAACACGTATTTTTTATTTTTGTCATATAATTTATACTTTAAAGTTATCTACTATAAACTAATTATTTTTCCTTACAAGACATGCATCAGCTAAAACCATTATAATAAACACTTATGAACTTTATATAAAGAAATGTTAATATAGATATTTAAAAAATATTTGAAACTTTAATTTAAACATACATTGTTTTTAAGTAGTAGACATATTAATGGTGTTATTTATTTTTATAATTGAGATAATAATTTAAATAATATTAATTTAATAAAAATAAATAAAAATAAATATATATATCTCATATTGAATTGATGACATCAATCAAATAATTGTTTTATTTATAAAAATAAAAAAATCATAAATTATCATCTATTATACTTTTTAAAATTATTTAAGTATTTGTAGAAGTAGTCCATCTATAACTTAACTTTTATATATAAACATAAAAATAAAAGTAGACGAAGAAGGAGAATCACATATATATATTTGAGTAAGATAGACCTAGAGATAAAGCACGAGGTAGATAAAAGGGTTAAAGTAATGGACACACATATTAGACCTACATTTTGATTGGTTCAACCGGAATCTAGTTAGGTGTTAAGTTTGTTTAACTAATTTTTTTTATGGACGAATTTGTTCAACTTTCAAAAACTATTTCATGTTCAAATGTATATATATATATATAAAAGAAGTTCCATTAAAAATACAAGATTAAAATATCTACTAAATACATGCTAAGCTAACAATTGATCCAATTTTTAAACATTAATGAACAACAAATCCAAGTGGAGCAAGCGTATTATTACTTTCATGTGTATGTACAAATCTTGTGCATAAAATCTTGTAATCACATAGTATTTTCCTACTTAGCTTGCCAAAATATCTAGATTTCTTTAATTTGTCCAACTAATAATTATAAACTATTCTACTTCATTTTATTAACAAAGTGGTTAGTCGCAAGTAGCTTTCCAAACAAACTTGCAATTTGACTTGATTATAAATAAAGTAAAAGCATTAAGCAAAATCAAAGAGATAATTGTAGTTTTAAATCCTCGAGGATGACGAAGCATTTCAAAGATATCAATACTTTACAAATCAGAATAGTGATTATGATAATATTATATATTTTTTTAATCCATTCATCTTTTAAGATACTATTTTTTTTATTGATCTTTTAATGGTAACAGCCACACAAAAATTGGTTAGTGCATAGGCTTTGTACGGTAATAATATACCCGATCAAAGTTAGAGAATATATTTGCCTTCCAAGCTTATCTCTTGGAGGAGTATATAATCTATATTTTAGATGGTAAGTGATTAATTTTTAAAATGATTTAGATATATACTTTTTAAATTATAAATGAAATAATATAATTAATATTAGAAACTCACGTAATTGTGAGATTTTAAGTTCGAACTCAAGACATAATGTTTAACTTAACAATATCGATATTTTTAGTTGAATTAAGATTTAAAGACGAATTTAGATAGATTTATTATAGTGACTCATTGATTTATCTGTTAGAATATGTCATTTATGTTTCACTATAAATAGAAAATTGATAGATTTTAATCAACTAATCATTATCAAGAAAATGAATAAATTAGTATTTTAGAATAACATGGCCTTAATTAGTCTCTTTTTATTTAGGGATGATAGGGCATGGCCGGAGTGGAAAATACTCTCCCACTCCCAACCACTCAAAATATCTCTTAGACCCTATTCCCACGATTCTCACGAGGATTCTATCAATATAAAATTATTATATTTCTTTTACTTTTAAACAAATTGAAATTTTAATCATAAAACAAATGAAAATTATGATATTAATGTGAATAAAAATTACATATAAAATAAACTTATACACATATTTGCATGAAAAGACAAATAAACATGATATATTAGATACTTAAATATATACATATAAATGTTATTTTAGCAAATTGTTTGGGGGCAGAGACCCTACAAAGTAGGGTTGTGATCTTCGTCCCCGCCTCCAAACCATTCTCGAAGGACTTTCTCCCCCATACTCATTCCTACAAAAAAACATTCATTGCTCACGAGATCCCAAATATGACACTCCAAGGAAATCTCCATTTACAAGTATAAGTTGACATCCCTATTTTTAGTAAATCCTTTTCTCCTATGTACCCTTAAAATTGGTACATTACATTGTTGAAATAGTCTACACATTCGTAGTTAACAAATATATTTTTCTTTCATGGTTGTCGTTTGGGGTGGAAATAGGTCAGAACAATCGACATGGGTATATGGCCTAGCCAACGTCAAGTTCAGGCTAGACTTTTCTTTTATATAAATAAGGCTGAAGCTTCTAAAAAATCTATTTAGTTAAAACAGGTCAGGTTACGTGCCACTTAATAAACTTTTTAGTCCTATCAGGCCGACCTACTTAAATAAATATAAATTATATTTTTTATTACTACTATAATTATTATATTAAATTTTGATTTTTTTTTTGTTATATATTAAACATTTAGTATTACACATATTAATCTTCTTTAGTTTTTGACATTTTTAAATGTATTATTATAAAATAGAATTGAAGTATGATATGTATGAAGTCATATTCTTAAAAATGTCATGATAAATATCAAAATAGAACTTAATTTCATTGACATATAACTTGTTAATCTATTTAAAAATATTTTTGATTACTTATTCAAAAATGTTAAAATGAAATGCGCTTTTAAGAAGGCTAACAAATCATATCAAACTTCTATCAAGGCCATGCCCGTGTCTAAAAAGTAAGTCTACGATGGGCCAAACTTAGGCCTTGAAATTTTTTCCAGGCTAGGCCCAAGTCTTGCAAAACCTAGCTTGACCCATCATATTTTCACACCTAATACTTACCGCCAAGAGGATTGTGTACCGCAATGAAGTATTCAATGCTTTTGATGTAGCTGATTTTAATTTATTTTTTATCTTAAAAGAGATGGTAAATACCACCATAATTAACTCATACAACTGCGTGGTCCTGAATTCGAACTAGGGATATGACATCCAACCTAACAATATCGGTATTTTCCAGTTGAACTGAGATTTAAAGACATGAAGCTGCTTTTTTAATTGACCAATCCCAAAATTACTAGGATAATATTGTATTGATCGCAAGAATGCATGATTGTTGATATTGCCTAAGATATAAGATGCAAAAGAGTTTTTATTTTTTTTTTTTTTTTTGTCTTAGAACATATGGTAAATACTACCATAATTAACTCACACAACAGTGAGATCTCGGATTCGAACTCGGGATAAGACATCCAACCTAACAATATCGATATTTATAAGTTTAGTTAGGACTTAAGAACAAGAGAGGGTGTTCTTTACTTCCTACATAAGAAGAATGTTCTTGACATATTCCTGGAAAACGAATAACGTTCTTGACATATTTCTGGAAAACGAAGAACGTCCTCCACATTTGTCATAAACAAGAATGATCAGTTTTCTTTGTGAAAGATTGGATCATGGAAGCTTTATTCATTACATATCTTCATCAAGAATAAGCAAGGATCAATGTAAGTAAGAATTATTCTAGAATTCGAAGGATCAAAGACATGCTTCATGAAAAGTACAAAGCAAGATCATTCTTCATGTGAGGCAAATGCAAGTACAAATTTACAAGCTGTAAAGTACACTGCCATTGTACTTTCTATCAAGACCTGCACATTTGACTTAAAGCCAACAATCATCTCAGACAACTGACATGATTACAAGTACAAGTCAACTCATATTCAACTAATTCGAAGAACGATCTTGGATGTAAAGAACGTTCCTGGATTAAGCATGAACTATCTTGGTTTTTGGCTGATCTTATCCATCCACTTTCACATGACAGCTGGCTTATTTCAACGGATAAATGAGTTGTCCTAAGCTCTCTTGAAGCCTATAAATTTTGTCAAATCTATTTTATTTGATTGCTTCTCAGTTTTTAAGATATCAATCATGGTTGTTTAGGTTGGTGGTCGTAACACAGTGCTGAATGATGTATTCGAGAAGAAAATTCCTTCTACAATAATATTATGTAAAAGTTTTAAATTGGTTCTTAGGCTTGTGTCTCTTTAGAGAACAGATATCTACCTGAAGTTACTTTTTTTGTTGGAATGTGGTTGTAAGTAGTAACCATGCTTTGGGTTGGCGGACCGTTTTTTTTCTTGTAATATGGTTGGTTGTAAGTAGAGCTGTCAAAAAAGCCCCTAACTTCAAGACCCTCTTAATTTTTTTTAAAAATCTATAATATTAGGCCCCCTATCAAATTAATTTTTGTAAAATTTAGGTCCATTATTTCATGGGGCCTAAGGGAGGGGGCTCTGGGGGCTTATAGGCCCCCAATATTTTGTTAATTTTGAGATTTTTTTCTTAAAAGATTTTCGAAATTTATTTTATTCGAAAAAAATTAAAAAATATTTTTTTTATTAAATAGATAAATTATTTATATAAAAAAAATCAAAAACTATTTATAGAAAAAAATCGAAAATTTTTTTAGAAAAAAATCGAAAATTTTTTTAGAAAAAAATCAAAAAAATTTTATCGGTGAAAAAATCGAAAAACTTTATTTCTCAAAAAAAAGAAACCGATTATTTTTTTAAATAAGTAGGCCTATGGGTCCACTAAGCCCACAAAAATTTTAGGGGGCCTTGTTTTTTGGAGCCTTTTAAATTATAAATTTTTTTGGCCCCTTCAATATGTGGGCTGGGGCCAATAATTAGGGGATCTATCAAATTGACAGTTGTAAGTATTAACCAGACTTTTGGTTTTGGATATACAATACATGTTGCAACCTTGGATACGATGGTTATAACTATTTTTTGAACTGTGGTTATAGAATGCCTGCTATATTTTGTATGCGCATAGTATAGTGTGTCTAATTAATTCTATCTCGTATCACCACAGGAACATGATGTGGCGATTTTTGAAGCTTTAATTCTAGTTGTCAATTCCTCCTAAAACTTATTCTACCTCCCTTCCTATTTCATCATTTAAGGATACATACGTAGTATATGTCCTAACATAGTATCATATTTAACAAAAATGTTTGGATCAATATTATTGTTCAACCATATCGGTCTTCTTTCTATAGCATATTATCTTTGACAAATGCATAATCTTCGTCATCATATTTGAACCATTTTTATTGGTATGAATCTTTTCAATTGAAAGTGACTTCATTTTCAGTGCATCTCGTATCCAATAATACCGTACCTCAATATGCTTCGACTTTGCATGAAAAGTCGAATTCTTGTTGAGATGGATCGCATCCTGGCTGTCACAGAATAACACAAAGTGTTCTTGCTTGAGGTCTAACTCATGTAGGAATTTATTCATCCACAAGAGTTCTTTAGAAGCTTTAATTGCTGCAATGTACCCAACTTCAATATTGGATAAAATAACATACTTTTGTAACCTTGATTGCCAAAACATACTTTTGCAAAAGTAGATTTTCTAGAATAAAGATCACCTACCATATCTGCATATGTGTAGCCATCCAAACAGGTTCACCACCTCCATAACATAAACACACTTTAGAAGTACCTCTGAGGTATCTGATGCCGCATCCGGTTTGTCTGTGAAAAAGGAGTTGCCATCAATTTTATTTTATTTTTGAAAGGGAAAATTAGAAAAAAACCTTAAATAAAGTTCTCGAACCAAAAAACGAATTCCAGAGTCAATTACTAGTAGGGAAAATAACATTGCCCTACATTGTCTGTTAAAAAAGTTACTTTATAATTAATTGTATATAAATTATTTATTTATTTAATTATTTATTTTACCTCATAAAAGAATAATAAAAACGAAAATAAATTATTTACATTAATAGAAGAAGGAAAGATATATTTTTATTAATTTGGTTCGACAAAGGGAAAACTTTGCTCCTACGTATCCCCAGGTGCAATAGGGAAATCAAAACACATGTAGTTCTTGGGTAGAAAGTATTTATGTGTTATCCGATTATATTATTACTCGATTTTAATTATTTTATTGTTATAATTATTATTATATATGTATAAAAAATGTAATAATAATAATAACGAAAAATAGGTGAGATGTCTTTGTATCTTTTTATTTTGTATTTGGTTTTAAAGTTAATTTTTTTTTAGTTATTGTTAGAAAACAACGGTAACACGACAATATGTAAACAAAACAGATGGACACAACGACGAAACAAAATATGCAACATGTTAAAGAATTTACTCGTGCGTTGCAGATTTGTTGCAGCACAAAGGCCTCCGACGGTTGGGGGTGAGTGATGTGGCGCTGCGAGCGAGGATGAATTTTATTCGGCGACAACGACTATTAATTCTAATCCTAAAGAAAAAAGCTATTTATTGATCTAGTTCGTTGTTATGGTTTTCTGAGTTATTTGGTAGACCATGATATGAGTTTTATGTTATGTTAAAATGGGGTCAAGTTTGTTTTACTTGATGATTGGTTTATAAAGATCAATTATTTATGTTTTTTTTTAGTATGTGTGTTGCAAAACAACTTAAGAAAAATGAAAGCTTAACATGTGGGTTTATTATTTTGCAGAAACAAAAAAAAATTAAACTACATTTTCTTTTAAAGGATGCAATACAAAGAAGCTAATAAGAAGAAACTTGGATAAGGATAAGAAAATCGATACCTTACTGCTGAATTGGTTTTGCTGGACTGGTTTTATCAAGTTTAGAATCTTGCTCCTCTCTATTTTTGCCATAATATTCTCTCTTTGTTTTTTTACTCAACAGTGCTCCCACTTCCTTTTCCTCTTGGTGTGAATTATTTATAGACTTTTTTGGTATAGGTTACAAAAGACACGAAAATAATTGCGAATTGATAACCATTTTTATTACTACTAATCCAATTTTTTCGGTTTCTTTTCATTCAATTGATCAATATTATACTGATTTTTATTACCATTGATCCATTTCTTGTTGGTTTCTTTTCATTTAATTAATCCCGATACTGATTTTTATTACCATCAATCCATTTCTTTTCAATTTTTTTTTTCATGCATATATATAGGTTTTTGTTTTTTTTTTAGAAAAGAGTAAAATGTCTGAACATGATTCAGAAGCACACATGATTTTATAAAGTTTATAGCCATAATTATTTATTATTATTATTATATTTTTTTTTTTCTTTATATATATATATATATATATATATATATATATATATATAAAGTCTTAAAATAGAGGGCAAAATTAGGTGTAAACATCCGAGAATCCACATCACTGCTTGCTAATGATCTTTACATGGACTAGAGAGAAACCGACTAACAGCTCCAACTGCATGAGCAATATCTGGCTTTATGCATACCGCAACATACATCAAACTACAAATTGCAAATGCATCAGTAACCTTCTTCATCTATTCTTTATCTTTCTCACTTGTAGGAAATTGATCAAAATTCAATTTAAAATGAGTAGCAAATTAAGTACTAACAAATTTGCAATTGCTCATGTTAAACCTATTTAACACTTTCTCAATGTAAATTTGTTGAGACAACCACAATTCATCATTCTTCCTGTTACAAGTAATTCTCATGCCCAAAATTTGATTTGCCGGACCCAAGTTTTGCATTGCACAAGACTTATTCAAATATTTCTTCAGAGATTGAATCTTCTTAATGTCATGACCAACAACCAACATGTTATCCACATATAACAAGAGAATAATATAAGCACCACATAGAATTTCTTGACAAACACACAATAGTCAGAAGTGGTTTTACCGTACCCATGTTTCTCCATGAAAGAATCAAATTTCTTGTACCATTGTCAAGGTGCTTGCTTGAGACCATACAAGCTTTTCTTCAATTTACACACAAGCTGCTCTTTACGTTTGACTTCGAAATATCACCATCCTATAGAGCAAAAAGTCCAACCATTGGACACTTTCCCACCGTTGGACAAATGCTATTCATTATGTCAATGCATGATTCTGGAATATCACCACCCTGTAGAGCAAAGAGTCCCACCATTGGACAATGTCCCACTGTTGGACTTGTTCCACCATTGGACAAATGCTCTTCAGAGTTTCATATTCAGTACTCCATCGTTGAGTATTTTTCTGAATCACATTGCCTTTTTACAGAACTGTCGTCACATACTCGCACCTAGGTCCAAGCCACCAATGCATGCATGAATGTCATCACCTTAGTTAGTAACAAAATAGATCACTCAACCAAAGCGTCCAAAACCATTCAACATTGTCCAAAACCAAACTTGTTTAGACAGTCATGACCTCAAATAACCACAACATGTCAAACACATCCATTATAACAACACATCATATAACTTTCATTTTCCGCAATTTGAACATGTCGAGCACAACCATTATAACAACGTATCATATAACATTCATTTTAAAGATAACACACACAAAACCAATACACAACATCACAATACATTTATATCACATATAATTCAAGTAGGAAAGCGAATGGAGTGATGCCCTTACTGTTATGAGTGTCATTATAAAGGTTCCTATGTAGAGGTCTTTACTCCAAAAATGTTACACTTGAGGAGATCAATCACTAGCTCCTTTAGAGGTTTTCTTTAATTTCTTCCTTTATCTTTCTTGTTGGCACATATAGTTGTTATGAATATTCAGATTGAGAATATGAGTTGTCGTTTTTTTTTCTTTCTATCACTAGAGTTAGGGAACATGTTGTTTTCAACTTATGCCCATTAAGACCCTAAATATTCACTCCAAATTAATGTAATTTTGTTTTTAACGTATTCTTTCTTTTCTATTATTATTGTTATTATTAAAAGTTTTTTTTCTTCTTTCAAATACTTAACAAAATATTTAGTCAAATTAAATACATCATATCATACACATATATACTTTTCAAAAATAATAATTGAATAAAAAATATAATAATAATAACAACCACATTAGAAATTATAAATATAAAATAAAATAAAAATATCTTTCAAACATTACTGATAATGAAGAAAATTAGGGTCTTACATTCTGTCCACCTAAAATAGTTTCGTCCTCGAAATTGACCCTAATGGAAAAAATGCGGGTCTTACATTCTATCAACCTAAAAATAGTTTGGTCCTCAAAACTAACACTAAAGAGTTCCTAGATATGACACACTTATCTTATCCGTTGAGAAAATCTTATCTATCATAATTCAATTATTTCAAAATTCATCAAGCCTAACCTCCTTAACATTATTCTACAAATTTACAACTCTAAAATCACATTTACTAAGTCCGATATTACTCTAATCGTACCAAGAAAACTTCAAGTCCTCAACACACCGAAACCTATACCACACAAGATTTTGTTTATAATCATAATCTGAATACATGTCAAACAATCAAACATTTATGACAACTTCCCACCAATATACTCAACGTACCATAATTCTCAAACCACTATAAAGTGTTCTTACTTTTAATGTTCAATCTTTTGGATCCAATACTCCTACTAAATTCAACTTGAATTCTTTCCACACGGATTTTAATTCATTGTTACTCTTATGACTAAAAATATAATCCATAAGATTTACTACTTAAATTCTCATTTCTTTTTGGTTTAGTATCACTTACTCGCCAATTACAACTTACAACTCATAAACACAACTCATCTTTTTAATCCAGAAATTTCATTCTTAACACACCATTTAAGAGGATCGTCTCTAATATACTGTTAAACCTCAATATCTTTAATTTAGTACAACCTCAGTCAACAACATCATTTTTTTTATTCACCCATAATAATCAATAATTAGTCACTGTCTTTGGTACCACCTATATTGAGATCTTTGATCAAGTATATGATCGGTCATTTCAAACCACTCTCATTCATTCAATGTATAGTACTGTCAAACATAAAATTGGAAACCTATGTTATCATATCCTACAAGTATTCACACACTTCACAAATTTGACTTCTTGGTTATAAAATACATATCTTTACTGTATAGAATACTCTTAAGCAATTAACAAGTTCATACTTACTCAATCATGCAACTAGTAATAACTTTACATCAATCCAAAACTACTTAATACTATCATAACCGTTTAGTCTCATGAATGTGACTATCATAAAATTCACACTTAATGTTCTACGTGTCGAATTGAACATGACTCAATCATCTCTTTCAATCCCTCGATAATTTTATTCTCCTAAAGTTTTGGACTGTTAACTAACATACAATCTTAAGTTCAACCTCCATATCACAACCCCTACCACACCCACTAAGTTTCAACCATGTTTCCTTTGCGCCACTCTGATAAATCAATTAAGATTATGATTTGTGTACTTGTGCAATAATAACACAATTTTTTTGTTGAGGAAATACTTCAATCAAGGTTCGAGTGGTGCATAAACTCACACACCATCTCTTGAGGACTTCGAGACACATGACCAATACTAACAAGACTAAAAACTACCCCACTAACCCGCAGTAGAATCTAGATTGAACTGCTCTGATACCACTTATAACATCCGACCTTTTTCGAGACATTAGCTAACGTAATTCTAAACGTAAATATATATATATTCGTTTTTAAGAAAAAAAATTATCTTAAATACTTATTTACTTTAAAACCAATTAATAAATTTTTCAATTGTATTTTCAAAAATAATGAATCAGAGAATTTGCAATTATAAAATAGAGTTAATATGTTAAACAAAAGAAACTCATAAAGCCAAAACTCTTGACGTTTTACTACCCAAACATAAATCCTAGTTGGTTATAACTTTGGACGCTTGTGGAAAACTCTCCCAACAAGTCTAACACCAATTCAAAAGTATCTCAGTGCCTCCAACTGCATGTTACTGTGTTTCCTCGCATTTCTCCTACTAAGTTGGCCGCGACATTATTCGCTCAAGTAACACTATATAAGACTTCCTGTCAAATGTAAATGTATCTCCAAATAACAAACACATAGAAAATAGACATGCATATATAATTGTTATAGAAAAAATATAAATAAATCATATACTTTATTTAACAGTTAAAAATCACAACGCACCAAAGATACAAATCATCCAAAATGCACAAATCCTATTTGTTAGACTATATGTCAATGCATGATTCCGGAATATCACCACCATGTAGAGCATAGAGTCCCAACATTGGACAGTGTCCCACTATTAGAATTGTCCCACCATTGGACAAATGCTCTTTAGAGTTTCATGTTCAATACTCCACCGTTGAGTATTTTTCTAAATCACGTTGCCTTTTCAAGGATCTGTCGTCACATACTCGCGACTAGGTCCTGGCCACCAATGCATGCTTGAATGTTATCACCTTAGTTAGTAATAAAATAGATCACTCAACTAGAACGTCCAAAACTATTCAACCTTGTCCTAAACCAAACTGGTTTAGACACAAAGTGATCACCTCGAATAACCACAACATATCAAGCACAACCATTATAACAATGTATCATATAACGTTTATTTCCCACAATTTGAATATGTAAAAAATAATCATTATAACAACGTATTGTATCACATTTATTTTGAAGATAAAACACAAATATAACCAATACATAATATCCCAATGCATTTATATCACATATAATTCAAGTAGGAAAGTGAATGAAGTGATGCTCTTACCATTATGAGTGTCATTATTAAGGTTCCTACGCAGCGGCCTTTGCTCCAAAATGTTACACCTTCATAAATTAATTTACTACTCACTTAGTGTCAAAACTTTGCAAATTTGTCGATACTTTTGGACTCGTTCGTTGCACGTTGTCGACATCTCATGGTTGGTGAAATTTATTATGGTCCTTACATCTTAAGAAAGCGTTTGATTAAGGTAAGGAGTGAGAGAGTGTTTGAACTTATTAATATAATATATTGTGAGATGAACAAAAAAAATGTAGTTCCCAACGATTCATCCGGTGCTCGCTACATATGGAAGTAGCCCTTTGAGAGATAAATAAATTTGTGGGAAAATATGATGATTGTGAGGTTAAAATGTTAAACAAAAATGTCATAAGGTGTTGATTGATTTAATTTTTGATAATTGTGTGGTATTTTATATTATTGTAACATTGAATGTCGAATGAAATTATGTAACATTGATTAGATGTGATAATAAAAGATGAATGCATTTGTATGATATACATTTTGTGATAATAATAATAATGAGTTTATATGATGATCATGATTACGTATGATTAAGGATATTATAAAATTGTATGATTAAGGATATTAGTGAGTTTATATGATCATCATATAGGTAGGGCCTGACAAGCATAGTGATTTTGAGGAAGTACAATTGATCGAGCCTGGTCGTGGTGGTCTGCTGTTGAGCCTTAAGGAAAGATTGTTAGAACTTGGAGGTATTCGGGTGGGGAATTCCTAGGTGACTTGGAGGTAGCACTCCAAATATCGGGAGCTACCATGCAACACATGTTTACCTCGACTGTCGCGTATACGTGTCTTGGGTTACGTTGAGGAGATCTGTGAGGACATAGCCAATTTGAATTGTCCGTCCACCGGGATGATACCACATTGTGAAGTAGATTCTAAGCTCATGCATTGCATTGCATTTTCTTGTGATTGTTTTATTGTGATTGATGTGTTTCAAAAGTAATAGTAATTTCTCTTAGATGATTTGATATTATAGTGAAAGGTGTTTGATTTTCCTTGAGTGGTTTTGAACTTTGATGTGATATTTTTCTTGAGCAATGTTTGTGTAATGATACAGTTCTATTATGATTGTTTGTGTGTTCTTCTTACTTTTATTATACTATCAACATGATTTTGAAAGTCACCTCCTTCGTTTTTTGTGTTTGACTGGTTTGACCATGCGTTTTCGAAATCGCAGTTGTTATAGGTTAATGAGTCTTGAAGTTCAAGTTTGGGAGAAACTCCACTCTGATTGCATTATTTTATAGGAGTAAAGAAGTTTTAAAGTGGTTGTTTTGATTTTTGAGAAAACATGATTTCCTACACACATAACACCCTAAACCCCAAAATAATGTATATAATAAAAATCTGTTTCCCAGAAAATAAAAAAATTTATTTTTAATTTAGGATATCACGTTTCTCAAAAATCAAAATGAACACTTCAACTTCTTTACTCCTCTAAAATAGTGAAATCTCAATAAACTTGATTTAAGTATAATTACTTGATTTAAGTATAATTACTTGATTTAATTCTAAAAACTTACTAGTACTTATAAGGTTTTCATACAAAATGTCGCTTCAAATTAAATAAGTAAAATACAAATTACAACCCTTATTCCCGATATTACCTATCAGAGCGGAGTTCATTTCAAACTTGAACTTCAAGACTCATTAACCTGTAACAACGACGATTTTCCAAACGCAGGGCCTAGCCAGTCAAACACAAATAACGAAAGAGGTGAATTTTGAAATCATGTTAATAGTATAATAAAAGTAAGGAGAACACGCAATCAATCATAAATAAACCGTATCATTATACAAGCATTCTTCAAGAAAAAACATAACATTATAAAGTCAAAACCACTCAAGGAAAATCAATACATTTCACTATAACACCAAATCATCTAAGAAAAATGATTATCTCACACAACACATATTAATCACAGCAAAACAATCACAAAAAAATGCAATGTTATGCATGAGCTCAGACTCTACTTCACAACGTGGTACCATTCTAACTCTGAAGTACTTGGTTAGGAGGCTTGATACTATGCCACCATCCAGGTGGACGGATAATTCAAATTGGTCATGTCCTCATAGATCCCCTCAATTCAACCCGAGACACATATACGCGACAGTCGAGGTAAACGTGTGTTGCATGGTAGTTCCCGACATTTGGAGTGGTACCACCAAGTCACCTAGGAATTCTCCATCCGAATACCTCCAAGGTCTAACAATCTTGACTTAAGACTCAACAGTAGACCGCCACAATCAGACTCATTCTGTTGTACTTCCCCGAAATCACTAGGCTCGTCAGACCCTACCTATATGATGACAAATTAATATTCACTTCACAAATTCTCAATATTTATTTTCTTCCCCCGTTGGCCTATGATACTCATTAAGAACATCATCTTTAGCACAAGTTGAAATCATTACCGTTTCATCAACTTTGGGGTTACTTTAAAATTCTCATCACAAATTTATAACATCATTATCATCATCATCACATAAACTTATCACAAATTTATAGCTTCATTATCATCAATCATACTTCATTATCATCAAATAAACTCATATCACACAATGCATCCATATTTTATTAATACCTCACATAAACTCATCTAATCAAACACGTGGACTACATTTATTCAACTTCCAATATCACAATAATATCAAATACCACACATTTAACAAAATTAAATCAAATATCACAATAATATCAAATGCCACACATTTAACGAAATTATATCAAATATCACAATAATATTAAATGTCACACATTTAATGAAATTAAATCTTATCTAAGACTAACGATGTCACAAGAAAGATTAAATGGATTAGCTTTATTATCGATTGAAAAAGAATTGTTAAACGAAATCAATTACAATAATTTGATAAATGGTTTTGTATCGAAAAGAGTGCAAAAGATAATTTTTAAATAAAATATTAATAATTTATCTATGAACTTTGAAAATACTCCGTCTAATAATTTGGCTTTAGGCCTCATAACGTGTTGAACCGATCATGGTTGGAATTATGCAACTGTCTCTTGGGAAATCTAAAATAAGATATTTACGACTCAATGATATGGGGATATGTAACCAGTTTATAGATAAAATTGAAGTAATATCATCCATGAAGTTCTTGTCTCAGGCGTAACTGCACAACAACTTGTTTACGAGTCAATTTCAATTTGATTTGTTTATTATTAATTACAATAAATTAAATCATTTAATTATAATATAAATAAGAGGATATTTTTTTAATTGATCTTCTTTAACTATTATCTAGATGAAAGTTATACTAACGACATGTACCCATGAGTGCACATGAATATTTGATTGTATTAGGAAGTCCTACTCTTTCGTAAACCCTAAGAAAGACCTAATACTTCACACTAATTTTAACAATTGAAAAGTGAATTTCGAGTGACATTATTGCATAGGAAGATGCATATTATATGTCTAAACTTTTGAACGCATTGATCCCAACTCCCTTAGGCTGGTCTCACAACACTCCCTACTGCAATTGGAATAGTGTCGTTTGCCGATCATGTCGAATAATATCCATCTTCCCCCCAATCTTAACTATCTTGCTAAACTCACCCACTTCGATCTCCACAAAAATTCACTCACTAATCCTTTTCCTTATTAGGTTGGTGTTTACGCGATCCAAAATGTATACTTTGATCACAACAACTTCACCTTAATACCAGATAGTTGGTTCGAAGGGTTACAATACAATGCAGATCTACAAATATTCAACCATAGTAATAATTGAATCTCTTTTGTTGCATACCCTCGATCTTAAAGCTCCAAATATAATAGGATCATTCCTATCCAACATGTACGATTTGTTTCTAAGTTTGAATGCTATTTTTCTTTTTCACAACCAAAGTTGCTAGAATTATGCAGTTGTCTCTTGGGAAATCTAAAATAAGATATTTAATGCTCAACGATTTGGGGCCATGTAGCTAGTTTATAGATAAAATTAGAGCAATATCTGTTGGGTGGGCTCACTCCCCAAATGGAACCTACCAAATTTTATTAATATTATTATTATTAGTATTAATATTATTATTATTGAGAAAAAAAAAGACAAGAAAAACAAAGGGTTTTAATGGGCTTGTCCCATGTGAAGGAAATAAAAGGGATTTAGAACTTCCTAAGAAGAGTAAGGAATAGTGACATCCATAGAAGAAAAATAAGGGTTTGGTTCCGGTGGTGATAACATTTGTGTAGTAAACTTGTTACGTTTGATCTACAAATTTAGTATGTTATTCCTACCATTGAGTTTATTATTATAATATACATTCTGAATAGTTTTAAGAGTTACTTTGTCATACCCATTTTACCATTAATTATTATAGTAGAAGTTTTTATGGACTAGGTCCCGTGGTTTTTATTCTCTCAAATAGAGGGAAGTTTTCCACGTTAAAAATTATGTTTGTCTCATATTTAATTTTCTGCCAATTATTATTGCTCTTGGAATTGTATTTTCTATTTGTCCATTTATCTACACAGGTGAGGGAAAAAATATTTCGCATTATTGAGATAGTTATCACTAATTATCTCTGATTTTTCCCAACAAAGTGGTATCAGAACTCGGTTGATTTGATTTATGCATTTAAATGGAGGAGGAAAAAAAAGGTCCCAATATGATTAAACTCAACTCTTCTAATTACACACTTTGGAAGAATCTCATGGAAGACATGTTATACAGTAAAGATTTGTATGATCCTATTGAGGGTAACACTGCTAAACCCGCAGATAAATCTAACGCTGACTGAAAGAATATGAATAGAAAGACAGTGACGTTGATCAGGAAGTGGTTGGATCTAAGTGTATATCCACATGTTGAAACTGGAATAGATGCTAACAAGATGTGGGAAAAAATTAAAAGAGTTATATGAACAAAAAAATGTGCAAAATAGAGAATTCTTGATTCGGAAGCTGGTGAATATGAAATACAAAGATGGGGATTCAATGGCAGAGCATATGAGTATTTTTCAGAATACAGTGAATCAGTTGACAACCTCAGAAATTAAATTAGATGATGAGTTGCAAGCGTTGTTACAGTTGAGTTCCTTGTTGTGACGTTGACCAATTCAGCTTCAAGTGGAAAGTTTAAAATGTCAACAATTAAAGAGAGCATGTTGGATGAAGAAGCTCAAAGAAAGGAACGTAGTTTGATTGGTTTTTCCTCAAAGTCAGAAGCACTAGTTACAGAGTCACGATGGAGAAGTCATTCTGGAAATCTTCATAAACGCGAGAACTTTGAAAGTCGTAGCAAGTCAAGAAGCAAATCTAGGACTAGAAAAGAAGTGATATGCTCTCATTGTGGCAAAACGAGTCACATAAAAAAAAATTGCAGATTCCTTAAGAGAGATCAATCAAGGGAAATAGATGAAGACAAAAAGAAGAAAAATGATAAAGATACAACAGCAGTTGCATCTGTTAATAATGTCTACATTGTTTGTGATGATAATTCCATAAACCTTGCATGTTAGGTTTCAACTCGGATTATTGATTCGGGTGCCTCATATCATGTTACTCCTAGGCGTGATTTCTTCTAATCTTATAGTGCTGGTGATTTTGGCATGGTAAAAATGGGAGATGGAGGAGTATGTAAAACTATCGGTATGGGAGATATTTGGGGTGAAATTGGGATTGGTTGCAAGCTTCAAATGAAGAATGTTAGACATGTTCCTGATACTCGTCTCAATTTGATTTTGGTGAAAGCCTTGGATATTGATGGTTATGACACTTACTTTGGTGGTGGTGGTATATGTAGAATCACTAAAGGTTCCCTAGTGGTTGCAAAGGAACAAGTGAATGCAATTGAAGATGCATCTTCTGATTTATGGCATATGTGTCTCGGTCACTTGATGCGAAAGGACTCAACATACTTGCAAAGAAAAAATTTCTTCTTGTGAAAGGTATGTCTCTAAAAACATGCACTCATTGTTTTGCTGGAAAACAACATAGAGTTTCTTTTCATAATACTGGTCCTCATATGATGCAAAATATTATTGATTTAGTTCATACTGATGTTTGTATGATGGATAGTAAATCTCTTGGTGGTGCATCATATTTTGTTACTTTTATTGATGATCACTCTAGAAAAGTATGAGTTTTTCCTTTGAAATCTAAAGATCATGTATTTGGAGTCTTCAAGCATTTTCACGCAAGTGTTGAAAGAGAAAAGGAAAGGAAATTGAAATCTGTTCGATCAGATAATGGTGTTGAACACAGAGGTCCATTTGAAGAGTATTGTAGAGAACATGGAACCATGTTTGAGAAAACAGTTCCATAGACACCTCAACATAATGGTGTTGTAGAGAGAATGAATCGTACGATTAATGATATAATTAGATGTATGTTCTCTCATGCAAAATTATCGAAATCCTTTTGGGGTGAAGCAATGAAAACTATGGTGGATTTGATCAATCTTTCGCCTTCTATTCCACTTGATGGTGATGCTCCAAATAGAGTGTGGACAGAGAAAGATATCTCTTACCGTCATTTGAGAGTTTTTGGTTGCAGATGTTTTGTTCACGTTCCAAGAGATGAGAGGTTAAGCTTGATAGTAAATCCAAACAATTTGTATTTGTTGGTTATGGTGATGAAGAATTTGGTTATAGATTGTGGGATCCGGTTGACAAGAAAATTATCAGAAGCCGAGATGTGAGACCAAACTATTGATGATTTTGATAAAGCTGAAAAACATAAACCAAATTCTAGAAGTTACATTGATGTTGCGCCTAAGCCTCCTGCATAAACCTTTGTTGATGGGGGAGATATATAGGTAGATGATGAGAATATAACTAATGATCATGTACCTCACTATGATGAGCATGTTCCAGTTGAGCCACAAGTCGAGTTTGAGTTGAGAAGATCTACTAGAGAACGTCAATCTTCTCAAAGATATCATCCACATGAGTATGTGATGATCACTGATAGTGGAGAGCCAGAGTACTATCAAAAAGCTATTACAAATCTTGTTAAAGAAAAGTGGTTGAAGGCCATGCAAGAAGAGATGAATTCCTTGCATGAGAATCACACATTTGATTTGGTAAAGTTGCCTAATGGCAGAAAAGCACTCAAGAACAAATGGGTATACAAGATAAAGGCATAAGAGAATAGTTCTCAACCAAGATACAAAGCAAGATTGGTTGTGAAAGGTTTTAATCAGAGAAAATATATTGACTTTGATGAAATTTTTTCACTTGTGGTGAAGATGTCCTCTATCCAAGTTGTGTTTGGGTTAGCAGCTAGTTTGAACCTAGAAGTTGAACAACTTGATGTGAAAACTGCATTCCTTCATGGTGATCTGGAGGAAGAGATCTATATGGAGCAACCAGAGGGTTTCGAAGTCAAAGGTAAAGAGCAACTTGTGTGTAAATTGAAGAAATGTTTGTATGGGACCAAACAAACACCTCGACAATAGTACAAGAAGTTTGATTCTTTCAAGGAGAAACATGGGTATGGTAAAACTACTTCTGACCATTATGTGTTTATCAAGAAATTCTCTGATGGTGATTATATTATTCTTTTGTTATATGTGGAAGACACGTTGATTGTTGGTTATGACACTAAAAAGATTCAATCTTTAAAGAAATATTTGAACAAGTCTTTTACAATGAAAGACTTGGTCCTGCAAAGCAAATTATGGGCATGAGAGTTACTCGTGACAGGAAGAATAATAAATTGTGATTGTCTCAACACAATAACATTGGGAAAGTCTTAGAGAGATTCAACATGAGCAATTGCAAACCTATTAGTACTTCACTTGTGATGACTCTTCATCATATGCATATTTTTCAATGATTTTAGTCTTATTTATTTTTAACCATTAGTTAATTTAAGGAGTTATTTGATATATTTTGTTTATTTTTGTTACTTTGTTTTAGTGCAGTGATGAATTTTTGTGAGAAATCAACATGACCTATGTGGAGTATTTTAGCCATATCTGGGGTTGTAGATGTCCAATTGGAGTCAAACCAAGTGCAAATGAAATCTCAGATCCATAGCTACAACTTTCATGAAGACACCAGAACCAAATTCAGACTCGAAAGAGGATAACAATGCAATATAAGTCAGACAACAAATGTTGTGCACCTGAAGCGCAACAGTCGCGCCTGAGGCGCATTTCTCGCCTTTCAGCACTGCCAGCGCGCGCCTGAAGCGCGTTTTCTGCGTCTAGGGCGCGTGGATGTGACATCATTAATTAAAAACATAATTTTTTCACTTTTTAGGGATCTTTTAGACTATTGGGAAGTTGGGAGACTTGTGCCATAACATAGAAACTCGAAGACGACCATTTCTAACATCATTGGAGCCGTTTTATCAAGAATCATTCATGAATCTTTCTTGTAATTCTTCTCTAATCTCTATCTTTTATATCTATGTCATAAGTAACTAAACCCTACTTGTTAGGGATGAGTGTAACAAGATGAAACCCTTATTTTTATGATTTGATTTCTAGTTATATGAATGAGTTTATTGAATTATTTTTTTCATCTCTGTGCTTAATGCTTTTTATTGCTTGATAAACATTAAAATGTTCTACGATTCGTATTTTGAAATGGAAGTGGACTTTACGAATGCTTGAGATGAGAAATTCATGAATTTGTAGTCTAGTGATAGATGTAGGTCATGAAACCAATTAAATTAGTTGCAGAGACAATAGTTTAAAAAGAGAATTCATGTACGGTAATGCTTAATTCTAATATTAAATCTACTAAGGAATTAGAGGTTACTTTGGAATTAAAGGTTCTGTCACTAAGACATTAGGGCAAGAATAATAAAGAGAATTCGGTAATAATTTAATAAAGGAATTCAGTAACTAGGATCAAATTAGACACTAAGATTGGATTCGAAGTGAAACTCATCCCTAACATTTTTCTGATTATAAAAAATCAATTTTATTATTGTTGTTAATTTCAAATATTATTTCAATCAATTCAGAAACATTTTGTTCAATTTCAGTAATTAAATATAATTCGATAGTAAAACGCAATCCTTGAGTTCGACACTCGGTACTATCATTTTAATTATTACTTGCAACGATTCAGTACATTTGCTGAAACGCTATCAACTTGCTACTCATTTTAAATTGAATTCTGATCAATGTCCTACAAGTGAGAAAGACAAAGAAGAGATGAAGAAGGTTCCTTATGCATCCGCAGTTGGTAGTTTGATGTATGCTATGCTATGCACAAGGTCAAATATTGCTCATGTAGTTGGAGTTGTTAGTCGATTTCTCTCTAATCCTGGTAAAGATCATTGATAAGCAGTGAAGTGGATTCTCAGATGCCTCAGAGGAACTTTCTAAGTGTGTTTTTCTATGGAGGTGGTGAACATGTGTTGGATGGCTACACAGATGCAGATATGGTAGGTGATCTTGATTCTAGAAAATCTACTTCTGGTTTTATGATGATGTTTGCAGGGGGAACTGTGTCTTGGCAATCAAGGTTACAAAAGTGTGTTGCTTTATCCACAATTGAAGTTGAGTACATTGCATCAACTAAAGCTTCTAAAGAACACTTGTGGATGAAGAAATTCATACATGAGTTAGGCCTCAAGCAAGACAAGTTTGTGTTATTCTGTGACAGTCAGAGTGCAATCCATCTCAGCAAGAATCCGACTTTTCATGCAAAGTCGAAGCATATTGAAGTGTGATATTATTGGATACGAGATGCACTGGAAATGAAGTCATTTTTAATTGAAAAGATTCATACTGATGAGAATGGTTCATATATGACTTGCCTGTGTCGAAAATGATATGATGTAGAAAGCCGACATAGTTGAGCAGTACCATCCCACTTGAGTCATGAGGGGAAGATTTGTTGGGTGGGCTCACTCCCCAAGTGGAACCCAACAAGTTTTATTAATATTATTAGTATTAGTATTAATATTGTTATTATTGAAAAAAAAAGAAAAAAAAAGTTTTAACGGGCTTGACCCATGTGAAGGAAATAAAAGGGATTTAGAACTCCCTAAGAAGAGTAAGGAAGAACGACATCCAAAGAAGAAAAATAAGGATTTGGTTCCGATTATGGTAACAGGTGTGTAGCAAACTTGCTCTGTTTAATCTACAAATTTAGTATGTTATTCATACCACTGAGTTTATTATTTTAATATACAGTGTGAGTAGATTTACCTTTTCTAAGAGTTACTTTGGCATACCCACTTTAGTGGAATGTTGTTATAAGGTTGTTATTGTTGATTGATGTTCTCTATTGTTATTAGGAATGCTCTGGCGTACCCATTAATTATTATAGTGGAAGTTTTTACTGGACTAGATCCCGTGGTTTTTATTCTCTCAAATTGAGGGAAGTTTTCCATGTTAAAAATTGTGTTTGTCTCATATTTAATTTTCTGCCAATTATTATTGCTCTTGGAATTGTATTTTCTATTTGACCATTTATCTGCACAGGTGAGGAAAACAATATTCCACATTATTAAGATAGTTATCGCTAATTATCTCTAATTTTTTCCAACAATATCATCCATGAAGTTCTTGTCTCAGATGTAGCTTCACAACAACTTGTTCAGAAGGCAGTTTCATTTTGATTTGTTTATTATCAATTATGATAAATAAAATCATTTACTTATAATATAAATAAGATATTATTTTTTAATTGATTTTCTTTTACTATTATATAGGTGAAAATTATAGTATCGACGTGTATATGTGCATACACATGAATATTTGATTAGTTGTATTAGGAAGCCTTACTATTTCGTAAATCCCAAAAAAAAAAAACCTATTTGGGTGAAAATTAATTTTTTTTGATTTAATTGAAATGTTAGATGAATTTGACCCAACTGTCGAAGAAAAAATAGTTTGATGAGAATTTAAATACTCGTAACAGATGCTTCTGCATAAAGAAATTTTTCAAACTTGAAGTTGTTGAAGTCCTACTTATGGTCTACCATGCTACAAGAAAGACTTAATGGATTAGTATTTATAGCAAGTGAGAATGATTTTTTGGAGACAATGCAATATGAAGACTTGATTAACAAATTTTCTTCAAAAAAGTGTTATAAGGATAACTCTTTTTAAATAGCTTGAAGGTTAATATTAGCTTGATGGTGTTATTTAAATTTACTTATTTTGATGAATTTAAATAAAATAATTTGAGTTTTTGATAGTTCATTCGATAAAAATATAATATTTTGAAATAACTTATAATTTTTAAAATTGTATTTTTTATTTATTATGAGCTCAATTTTTTAAATTTGTACAAACCTTCAAAAATATTAAGACGACCCTTATTGTGGATACTTGTGTATGGATTGATGAATTGATTGAAGCACTTATAAATGATGAAACACTTCAAACACATGTAATAGATCAAGGAGGAGAGACTGAGAGTCACCAAGGAAGAAAGATTACAATAGAGCATGGAAGAGATGGAGTATTCAAGGATGCAATTAATACAAACGTGATTCTTTGAGGGGTTGAAATAAAGATGTTTAGAACACTTGGTGTATTTGTCATGCATATATTGCATATGGTTCGAGTTCATAAGCCATATATTGGGTTTAGTAGTTTGGGTAGTTTGGGTAGTTTGGGTAGTTTTTAATGTGTTTTGTGTTTGACAACTAATTAATGCGTTATGTCAGTTGACATTCTAGATGTACTTAATGCAGTTTCAAGATGCTAAGACTAACGATTGTGCTACTTTCAAAATGAGGGATTAAAAAACTATATTGAATTTTCCTTTAGAGGCTGGAGAAGCTAATCCAAAACCTAATAATAATGTCTGATAGAAATAAGAAAATACATTAGAGAGATGTTGCCACAAGGTCAAATTAAATTAGTGTCTGAGAGAAATTCGAACATGTACACCTATATTAAAAAAAAAAGTTCAAAATTAAAATATGTTAAGTATTATGTGATGTAAATTCTACTTAGAAGTTTTTTTTTTTAATGTTTTCAATATGGGAGTTAAAGCAATAAATTTAAGTTAAGAAAAACAAATGGAGTTAAATTCAAACCAAAAATTAATGAGTTGATAAATAGTAGTGGTATCACTTGAACAATTGATAAATTTTCTTGTGTAAAAAAAAAGTTGATTAATTTTTTGAGACATGTTTTAAAATTTTCAATTTCGAGGGGAAGTACAAAAGTAGATGCAAATGAATATGGACATACCTCAACAACACATTGAATTACTTTTTTAATGTTACCTTGTTTATTTATGTAGTTGTAAATATACGGTTAATTAATAATATATGAAGTAGAAAAATGTTTTAAACTTAACCTTCTTTTGCATTAAAAATTATTCCTAGTAATCCTTTTTAAGGTGTGTTACCCTAAAAGTCCTTTAATATTAGAAGGAGGGAGTATATGATTATTGCCACAAAAACAAAATTTTACCTTGTAAAAAAAATTGTATGTGTATGTTGAATTGGTATTTATTAATTACATTTATAATTTAATTTTTATAAAACTAGAAGAATTGGCCTGTACATTGTTAAGCAATTTTATTTTGTAATTAATACATATTATTTTATATAGTTATGTTATTATCATTTTTATATTTAATCAACACAACCTAATAATAAAATTTTTTTTTAGTACTAATACTATACAAATGAATGTAAAAAGGGAAAAGATAACAACTGAAAAAAACAATTTAATTTGCTGGAAAGGACCTGAATAAGAAATACATTATTAGGAATATATTATATTATTATTTATTATAAAATAAAATAATAAATAAATATGACACGCTTTTTGGTTTGGCATTATAAATACGACTCGGTGGTTAATGGAATTTAGTGTTTTTCTTTGCTTTGCTAGAGAGAGAGAGAGAGAGTTGAGCTTCTTGATTTCCAACGTTAGCTCACTGTTGATCGTATGAATTTGATCTCTAACTATTGCCGATGTCTCTATTATTCCTCATTCATCTTCAATCTTTTTAACTTCCAATTCAATTTCTTCATAATTTCTTTATTGATATTAAATCAAGAATGTTAATCTTCATGAATCTTGATCCTATAAATATGATTGCGGAGTCGCTAACGTTGATTTAGGGTTTCATGTTTCTGCTACCCGTGCTCGTTCGAATTCGAAACACTGAATTAGGGTTTCATGATTCTGCTGCCCGTCCTTGATTCTTCAATTCGAAGCGCTAATTTCGGGTTTCATGATTCTGCTACCCGTGCTTGATTCGAATTCGAAACACTGAATTAGGGTTTCATGTTTCTGCTGCCCGTCCTTGATTCTTCAATTCGAAGCGCTAATTTCGGATTTCATGTTTCTGCTATCCATGGTTGCTTTGAATTCGATTCCTATCGGAAATTAATTACAAGGTTCTTGATTGGACCTTCAATGAATCTGCGGTCCTCTCAAGTTTACCTATGTCGCTGGTCCGAATTTGATTTCAAATTTTTGAGTATTTATCTTTTGGATTTTTTTCCAATTGATTTCTCTCAAGTTTTTCTTTTTTGTGAAGCAAACATATTCTGTGTCCAAAACCATGTTTGACACGTGAATATTTTGTTCGCAACATTAAAATTTGAGTGCCAAATATGTGAATCCTGACTGTTAAGCCTATAATGGCTAATTTGGAAGTTGAAAATTGCTATATGAATTATAAAGACAAATTGGGATATTGTTTTGAGATGACCCTATTGTGGCTTGTAATATGAATTCATTATTCATATGAAACAGTATGGTAAAAATTGATGGCCTAAATGCAATTTCAATATTAATGTTTATTGGGATAATGAATTGCAAGTATAGATGACCCTTGATGCTATGACTATCTCATCCTTATCTTATAATGGTAAATGGGATCATGAGTGTGTTTTGGTGACCTTAGATGCAAAATTGAATATCTGTCCTTTGAGAAAATTGAATGTTTGTCCCTTGATGACTTTGATATTTTGAATGAGAAATTTGACATTTGAGCCTTGAATGGTTCAATGAGTGATTTCCAAACTAAGTTGTCCCTTTTGATTTCGAGAATGTCTATGAGATAGCAAACAAAATTTCTCAAAAGATTGTTTATTAATCTGCATTTGTGATTGAAGGCCTAGACTATGGCGATTTTCTATGTTGGGGCCTTAAATTTATTTTATCTTGGAGGGTGTAAAATGTGAAAGAGCCATATATCACAAATTTGATTTTCTATTTCTCAAATTGATGTACAATGTTATATTTGACATTCTCTTTCATAACAATATAATTTATGATATGGATTTGGAAGCATGTTGGCAAATTATCCAACTCAGCCGGATAAATTTCTGGTATTAATATTTCACATAAATTTGATATGAAATATTGCCAAAATAATACAATTATAGATTCACAAGCATTGTTATCAGGTTTCATTATCTGCTGCCTGAGATTGCTTGATTTCGACAGAGATGTAGAAACATAAACTAAATGTAAGTTTTGCCACTCATCTTAACTTAATTTCTTATGATTTTATGGTGGTTCACTTTTATATATCTCTCTTTCCATTCAATCGTTTACCTTTGGAATTTCTTATTCCAATTGATTGATTTGATTAGAATTTTTTCTGCTGCAAAGCACTTCCATATATCACAGCTTTCATTTTATACTTTTTGAGTACCTAGGATTTCCGCATACTCTAAGTTGCAGAAGAAAGAACTGGATTCTGTTGTCCAGAAGGCATAATATCAGGAGTCATAAGATATATCTTAAATTACAATGAAGTGATAAATGTTACTTTTATGTGTACCAATGCTAAAGAATTTGAGAAGGGTGTTATCATTTCTATCACGTAATAGAATCATATTTGTAGTAAGTAATCAGTCGGTTGCTATTTGCTTGACGGAGGTCGTAACACATGAAATATAGTCAGAGATAACTCATACTATTTTTTCATTTTAGCACAATAGAAATATAGTCAGGATATGCTCCCTTCTAGTTGACATAAACTATTAGATGGTTCATAACATCTTTCTATTTAGAGCTTGCTTAACCGACGTAGGTTTCAAGGCAGTTGTTGGATTGAGCCCAACCTCAATACAATAAATAATTCTTGTAACTAATTGGTATAACTATACCATGTTTAGACATGGTTTGCATAGGATAAATTGGCCTAGACGGTAAAGGTATAGGAGGAGGAAAAGAATATTCTTTATCTTTCGGATTTGTTTTTAATTGATTTGTCTTCAGTATAGCAAACTCATTCTGACTCCAAAATCATGTTTGACACTTGAATGTTTTGGGGTAGTTTTTTGTTCGCAACATTAACTTCTAAGATCTGGATTATCCAAGAATGTGTGATATTGGTGTTTCTTTATTATTCAAGCCTAAGAAGGCTTACTTGGGCCATAAAATTGGAAGTTATGTTTGGATGACCCTCGCAAGATGATTTCTTTAGCCAAAATTATCCAAATGTGGCTTTTAATATGATTTCCTTATTCCTATGAATTCAGTATGTTACGTACCAAATTCTTTTTTTTTTCCATATAAAATCAGTTATACATGGAAAAATTGATGGCCCAAATGCAGTTTCAATATGAATTTTTATTCATAACTTGTAACTAGAAATGCAAGTAGAGATGACCCTTGATGCAGTGACTATATGATGCCTATTCTATAATGGTAAACTAGGATGAGTATAGTGTGCCTTGGTGATCTTAGATGCAAAATTGAATGCGCAACTCTGACATTTGAGCCTTGGATTGATGGTTGTTCTAATGGTTGAATAAGTGGTTTAGAAGATAAATTGTCCCTTTTGATTTTGAGAAGGTCTATGAGATGGGAAACAAAATTTCTCAAATGGTTGTTTCAAGAATTATAATGATGCAAATTAGAAAGCTTGTTGGAATTTTCTACCATGGCTGGACAAGCTATTTTAAAAAATAACCGTTCCTTTAAATGTTGAGATAATTTATGAGATGCCAGACATAAATAGACCCTGATGACTTTCTATGTTGTGGCCTTCAATTTATTTTATTATGGAGGGTAGAAATGACTTTGAGGTGACATAGTTTCTTATGTTGAGGAGGTCGTGATGTCAGTTTTTGTTTGCCTGTCTGCATAGTTCACAATGAACTAGCTTGTTTCTTTCTTGATTTGTTATTCAGCTGTTGATGCATTCAAATTGCTGTCCTTGCTATATTTGACTTTCTCTTTCTTAACAAAAGAAATGTCAAATTATCCAAACACGCAGAAAAATTGCAGGTATTAATAATTCATAGAAATTTGATTGGAAATGTTGCCAAATTAATATGATCATAGAGTCACAATCATTATCACGTCTCATGTTTCAAGCCTGTGATTGCTTTGGATTCAAAAAAGAGATTTAGGCTTTTTGATTAGACACTCGATGAAATCTGCACTCCTTTGAAGTTTAATTTAATTTCTTATGATTTTTCAGTGGTTCTTTTATCACTTCTATATCTGTCTCTTTCCATTTATGGGTCCTTTTTCTTTGGAGTTTTTTTTCCAATTGATTTGACTGAAGTTTGTCTTCTGTGAAGTAGACACACGCTGTCTCCAAATTTGTGTCTTACACAAATGCTTTGGGGGTTGATTATTCATTTGCAGCATTAACATCTTAATCTTGATTATCGAATAATGTGCAATCTCAAGAATGCTTGTGTGAAACTTCTACCATGGCTGAACAAGTAATTTAAAAAATATATTGTTTCTTTTTTTATTTCGAGAAGCTTTATGAGATGGTAGACAAAATTTCTCCAAAGATTGTTTCAAGGACTAGAATAATGCTGTTCTTAATGCTTGTTTGAAACTTCTACCATGGTTGAACAAGTGATTTTCATTATATAGTTGTTCCTTTTAATGTTGAGAAGCTTTGCGAGATGTCGGAGATAATTCCAGAAGTCGTTCCAACATGCCAATTAATGTGCAATACTTCAATTTTTAATCTGCATAATCCTTATCCAAACCAGGAAATGAAGTGTGCTTATTAAAGATTTTGGTGACTTTCCATGTTGAATCATTAAAATTGATGTCCTTGTTATAATCAAAGTTCTCTGTTCTCTTTCATACCAGAGTTTTGGATATAGATTTGGAAGCTTGTTGTAATTGGAGAAATGTCAGATTATCAAACTTACCCGGAGAAAATTGCAGGTATTGATATTTCACAGAAGGTCTAACCTCTAATGTGCTAAAATGGTAAAAGTACCTTCATATGTCATAGCTTTCAATTTATGCGCAACGTATGAAAAATAGTCAGATCTTGCTCATACTATTTTGACCGAAACTATTAGATGGTTTTTTCACATTACAGTTTCTGATTTGTTTTCTTGATGTGAACAACATATATGATAGAGCAGAGATAAGATAGAATTAAGTGAAGATAATTATTGTATTAATTGATAAGAAAACAGAAAATGATTCCAGAGCTAATGCTCCTCAGTTAGAGAAAACAATTCTCATACTGCCCAATCTCTAAGGTGTAACTGAAAAACAAAAAAACTATCCAATTACTTCCCCACACACTCTTATTTATTAGTGGAATATTAACTCCCTATGTTAGCTAGGAAATCACATTTTTCCTGCATTCCCTTTCTTATTCTTTCTCACATATACTCGTCATTGCTTAGGCCTCACCTATCTCTATTAACTAAGAGATCCCCCTCATCACTTGTGGGACCCAACTCATTCCTATCATCACCCCCACCTTCAATAGTAGCCTTGTCCTTAAGGCGCAAATCAGGGAATTTACTCTTCAGCAACAGTTCCTCTTCCCAGGTAGCATCTCCAACATCCATGCCTTCCCAATGAATCAATCATTCTCGTTTATGTTGCCCACTATCAAACTTATACCTCCACGACAAAACCTTAGTAGGAATAAATATTCCCAATGTCAAACTCCAAACTGCTAGGTAATTGAGTTATAGCAGTGTGATTGCCTACAACCTACTTCAATAGAGACACATGAAAAGTATGATGTATATTAGATGTTGCTGGTAACTGTAGCTTGTAAGCAACATGCCTTATCTTCTTAATGACTTGATAAAGACAAAATTCTAGGAGCCAATTTTTGATGAATCTTATGCACAATCGATTGTTGTCGATGAGGACGTAATTTGAGGAAAATCCAATCACCAACTTCAAATTGAACTGCCTTGCGTTTCTTATCAGCTTGGTATTTCAGTACTCTTGAGCTTTGAGTAAATGAGTTTTCAGTTGACGCAAAGCTTAATCCCTATCTTTTAACTCATGAGCTACAACTTCTACTTTGGTTTCTCCCTCCAAAAAATGCACCAATACTAGAGGTCTTCTGCCATACACCACCTCAAAAGGGGTAAACCCTGTGGGAACATGGAATGTGGTATTGTACCAACGTAGATAGGCATCTAAACAGCGGTTAATCACTTCTGTTTGGCCATCAGTTTGGGGATGGTATATCGAAGACATTTTAAGCACCGTATCTACTAGCTTCAAATCCATTACTTTTGGACAAACAAGTAATGAAATCCATATATATCTCACTCCACACCAAAACTGAAATAGGTAGTGGTTGTAGTAACCCATTAGGCATAGTCGCGACATATTTTTTACGTTGACAAGTGTCACAAGCTTTCACAAAATCTTGCACCTTTTTCATCATCCCTTGCCAATACCTACGCACGTAGGTAGCCGAAGTGACCCCACTAGGGGAAGAATGAAAATTCTTAAGTAGATCTTCAATAAGTGGTGAGTTAGTCGGTATAACTAACCTATTTTTGCCAACTCAGGTTTAGCAGTAAGATCCTTCTGAATAGCCTCCACAATGCCTTTAAGCCAAAGATCATGCGATACCTCTTGTTGCAGTTGGCTGCTCTGCTGCCAAATAGGATAGGATTTAAGAGCATGAATTTCAGCATCCTCATGTTGTCTAGATAAAGCATCAACCACCTTATTCTCCACTCCCGCCTTATATACCACCTCAAAGTCAAAACCCAACAACTTAGCCATCCATTTCTGCTGATTTGTTGTGGTAATACGTTGTTGTAACAAGTGTTTTAGGCTCTTTTGAATAGCTAACACCAAAGCCATTAACAAATAATGTCTCCAATGTTGAATAGCTAACACCAAAGCCATTAATTCCTTATCATAGGCCGATTTAGATAACCTAGATGATTCAAAACGCTTGCTAAAATACGCAATGGGATGTTTAGATTGCAACAACACATCACCAACCCTTTTTTCAGAGGCATCACATTCAATTTCAAAAGGAAATTTGAAATTAGGCATAGCTAAAACTGGGGCAGTTGTAACAGCTACTTTTAATTTCTCAAAGCTTTGACAACCGCAACATTTCATCTAAAACCATCCTTCTTTGTCAACTAGGTCAAGGGTTTAGCAATATTCCCATAGTTAGCTATAAATATTTTATAGTAACCCGTTAATCCCAAAAAATCTCTCACCCACTTGACGTTCTTAGGGACTGACCATTGTAACACACTGCTAACCTTGGCAGGATTCACAACAACCCCTGATTTGGAAATGACATGGCCCAAGTATTCAACTTGGTGTTTACCAAAAGCACACTTCTTTTCGTTAGCCACAAATGGGTTAAGAAAGGTATTAATACTCAAGGTCTGAAAGCATTTTGGGTACCTAACAAATTATGATCTTGTTTTGTAGAAATGCATACAAAGTAATGTATCAACTTCAAGACCACTTCAATTGATACATATAGACTTGTTTGATCCATCAAGAATTAAAAGTCTTGGTGGAAATTCATATGGACTAGTAATTGTTGATGATTTTTCAAGGTTCACTTGGACCTAATTTTTGGCAAATAAAAATGAAGCTTTTAAATCATTTAAAAATTATGTTAAACTAGTTCAAAATGAACCAGCAACTAAAATTGTATCAATAAGAAGTGATCATGGATGAGAATTTCAAAATGCTTTTTTTGTAGAGTGTTGTTCTCTTGAAGCCTATAAATATAACTTCAAGATGAAGAACCAAACACAACTCAAAGTGCCAAGTAAATCATCAATCATTCAATCATACTATAGTTTCTCAAAATCATTCTCCAGCTTGTAGTTTCACTCTTTGTGTTGCATTAGAACCAGTAATAACTGAGTTCTAATTATAGAATCTATTTCTCAAACAAGAGTTGAGCACTACTCAGATTCCAACATTCTCAAAATTATTACTTTATAACTCAAGATTATTTTGTTAGCATAGCTTGAGTAGTGCGTAAAAATCATTTTTATTTTAAAAGGTAGCTTGCAAAATTCTTTCTGAAATAGTGTAAGGTAAACATGAGGAAATCCTTTCTAGGTAGAAAGATAGAAATTGTGTAAAGATCAAGATTGATCTGTGAAAAAACGGTGCGACAACCAAGAACTATATTGCCTTGAGCACTTAGTGGAAAATCTCACATTTGTGAGGACTGAACGTAACACGTGTTTGGGTGAATCAGGATATATGCTTGTGTGATCTCTCTGTTTCTATGTCTATTTATTATATGGTTTACAATCAGTTTTTATTGATAAAATTGATATTCCTATCTTTTCACTAACCAAGATCGTCCTTCGTTTATAACCAAGATTAATCTTGAGTTAAACTTTCAGTTTTAAACAAGAATTTTTAAAAAATGGCAATTATAACTCAAACCCCCTTCCTTATAATTGACATTGTTAGAGCAAAAGATTCAAGAAGATAAATGTCAAAAGCTAAATACATTGCTGAAGGAGGGACTTCAAATAGACCACCATACTTTGATGGCTCATATTATTATTTCTGGAAGAGGAAAATGCAATTGTTCCTAAAGTCACAAGATATTGGTGTGTGGAGAATCATCGCAGATGGAGACTTCATACCAAGATTAGATCAAAACGATTCAACATCGGCTGAAAAGAAAGAAGTAGATGAAAATCTAAGGTACTTCTAAACTCAAAAGCTCAATTATTTTTATCATGTGGTTTAAGCAGGGAAGAAAGTGAAAAAGTAGATGAATGTGATACAGCCAAAAAGGTATCAGACACATTGCACACTCACCATGAGGGAACAAGTCATGTTAAGGAAATAAGAATTGATATTAGTATTCGAAAGTTTGAATTATTTGAAATGAATGAAGGATAAACAATCGATGGAATGTACTCAAGATTCATAACTATAGTGAACGAAATGTGTTCCCTGGCAAAGCTCATTCAGTACAAGACATGGTAAGAAATATCATGAGATGTCTTCCAATCATACGGAGACCAATGGTGGCAGCTATAAGCCAAACCAAGAATCTAGAAGTACTGGGCTTGGAAGAACTTATTGGAACTCTAAGAGCGCATGAAGTGTTGTTACTGGAAGATAAACCTATAAAGAAAGACAAAGTAATAACCTTAAAAGCAACTCAAAGCTCACCAAGTATTCAACAAACAAATGAGAAAAGTGATTCAGAAGATAGCCAAGAAGATGTTGATGAAGAGATTGCTCTCCTCACAAGAATGATGAGGAGAAGAGATCAGATCAAAAAAGGATCCCCAGACAAAAAGGACATCAAGACTGAAATAGATAAAAGCAAAATCACTTGCTTTGGATGGAACAAACAAGGACATTACAAAACTGAATGTCTCTTGAACAAAAAAGTGCCCAAGAAATTTCCTTCAAGAAGAAGTCAATGATGGCAACTTGAGATGATTCTGATGAATCAGAAACAGATGAACCTGAAGAAGCAAATTTGTGTTTGATGAGAAACATTGAAGATACAGAGGTAACAAATTATAGATCATGTCTTGTATGTAAACAAATGGAAATTGAAGTTGATAATTTGCTAAATGATTCAAATTTTCTCATTCAAAAGTGTAGTTCTTTTAAAGAAAAATTTCACAAGGAAAAAGAAGAGAAAGAGAAAATTCAGGCTATGAATGATAAACTTAAAGAGATCATTCAAAATCTAAAATAATCTCAACTCAAAAATCTTGAATCTTAAAGTTCAGAAAGTCAAGAACGATCTTCACCTCAAACAGAGAACGTTCTTCTCAAGGCTGAAGTTGAAATTCTTAAAAATGATTTAACAAACTTCATTAAAGCTACTGAAACTTTTCAGAGAATCATGGGATCACAAGTGGGGACATTTGATAAAGTTGGGCTTGGTTTTGATAAAACTCAAAAAATCAAAATATATGAAAACCTTTTTGTTCCTGAAATGAATGAGGAAAAATGCAAAATCAAATGTTCATATTGTGACAAAATTGGACATTTAGAATTTGCATGCTATTTTAAAAAAAGAGATGAAAAAATCAAGAACAAGAAGATCTTCAAAATGGAAGAACATTTTACAGCAAAAGCAAATTTTTCTCAAAATTTGAATAAAATGAGAACATTCTTCGGTTACTGTAAAAAACGGAGAACGTTCTAGAGCTTTATCAAAACCAACTGAAACTTAGTTTTTTAAACCATTTTCAAAATAAACCACTAAATATTCCTCCTAGTCCAAGATTGGCCATTCTGAGACAACATTTAACATGAACAAGAAATCAGATTTCGAAACTAACTCATCAGAACCCAAGATCAAGTTGGTACCTTAAAATGATATAACACATCATGCAGGATGGATCTCCAGATGTCAAGAAAAGGCCATGGTTTTTGGACAGTGGCTGTTCAAGGCATATGACGGGTGACAAGACTTGCTTCATGTCATTTATAAAAAAGGATGGAGAATCCGTAACATTTGGAAACAACGATCAAGCCAACATCAAAGGCAAGGGAACCATAGGTAAAATAAATTCTGTCAAAATCAATGATGTTCAATATGTTGAAGGATTGAAACATAACATTCTCAACATTAGTCAACTCTGTGATAATGGTTTTGAAGTTATTTTTAAACCAAACATATGTGAAGTGAGAATGACAAATTCTGGTGAAATCATATTTTCTGCATCCAGAAAGAAAAACCTTTACATTTTATACATTGAAGAGCTATCAGTTGAATCTTGCCTCATGTTCATAAATAAAGACAAATGGATATGGCATAAGAGAACTGGACATTTGAGTATGAAAACAATTTCAAATTTGTCAAAATTAGTTCTTGTTAGAGGACTTCCTAAAATAAACTTTGAAAAATATAAAATATGTGAAGCTTGTGCAAAGGGGAAACAAGTTAAAAGTAGCTTTTATCTAAAAGAGTTTATTGTTGAGACAAAATCTCAATTTAATGTTTTGATGAAAACAAACAAAAAGTTAATTAAGAATGTTAATTATGATTCTAAATGCTATGTTAATTTAACTTGTGAACTTCAAACTGGTTAGCTTTAACCATGGTAATGTTCCAAAAATTATTGGTTTATAGAGAATCAAAGTAGATTTACCAATGAATCGCGAAATGCTATGGTTCTTAACTATTTTTTTCTTAATTTAGTGAGAAGTCATTCGCCGGATCATGCACATTTTCCTAGTTATAACGAAAAAAGTGCAGTTGGTTGGATCCAATCTATTCTTTGAAATAAACAAGCAAAGCAAATAATTTAATTAAGAACAGAAACAAGCAAAGCAAAGAAAACAGTAACAAGAACATTAAAACAGAGAAAGATCTCAAGTTTCAAAAAAGTTCATCACAACATGTTGATCAAACTTTTTCTACCTCTTTAACAAAGAGTCTGCCCTGGAAATTTGTTCATATCTAATCAGTACATGGCAAGGAACAAGTAGGATTCATCCAAGCTCAAAAAAGCTATTTGATCTAAAAAATAAAAGGACTCAAAGACAAACAAAAGTCATGACAGTTTGCAAACTCCAAAAATCAAATGTCAAGAAAGTTCGATCAATCTTGACATATGACAAGACAATCGCAAAGGAAATCCAGAATGATTAAAATGGGAACTCCAGAATGATTATTGAAGCTCAAGAAAGTTCAAACTGACAAACCAAGAACGTTAATCATTATCCGTTTTCTGCACAATAACAGCAGCACTGCATCTCCTCTGAAATAGCCTGTAATTCCTCTCCAAACTTCTTTAGCTACACTCAAGACTCAAGACAGAGAATGTACCATCCAAGATCAATGAAGAAACGTCAAGAGTACTTTCTAAAAAAGGACATAACTGCTTTAAATGCTAAACCAATAAAGTCAAAAAGCTATTTCAATAAAGGATTATTTTTATTCTGAAATAATGTTTCAGTCAAAAAGCAGAGATTCTCCAACAGCTCTTTTGTACCTTCATTCAGTGCCTCTACAGCCTATAAATAGAAGGCCAATATCCAGAATCAAGGAAAGAAATTCAAGTGCTAAGAAATCCATAAATCAATCACATACATACTTGAAATTTTGCAAAACAGACGCAATCGTACATTCTGCTTTTTGCGAAACAGCTGCTGATTCATATTCATATATTAGTTTGCGCAATTATCATTAGATCCTTTGTAAAGAATCTACTCTCAAACAAGAGTTGAGAAATCTCAGATTCTGACAAAAAACAATTCAATTGTAAAAACTCAAACTATAAGAGTTTGTTTATAGTTTGTTTAAGATTACATCCTATCAAGGTTAGATAGGTACTGTTGTTACTTTCTGGGTGGAAAGTAATATAGATTGGAATAGATCAAGGCTGATCTGAACTAGGTATTGTAAAACCAAGAAGGTTCTTTGTTTTAAACACTTAGTGGAAAATCCCACGGTTGTGAGGACTAGACGTAACCCGAGTTGGGTGAACTAGGATATATCGTTGTGATATCTCTTCCCTTATCTATTTACTTTCAGTTTGATTGATTATCAAGTTAATTACATAAATTGAATTACTAATTTTAACTAACCAAGAACGTTCTCCGTTTTCTAGTTAAAACCAAGAACGTTCTCCGTTTTCTGTTTTCACAACCAAGGTCAATCTTGAGTTATTTTCTTAAGTTTTTAACATGAATTTTTAAAAGGTGCATTTACAATTCAAACCCCCATTTCTTGTAAATTGACATTGTTACTTCATTTATATCAACCAAAAAACCTCTTGAACTACTTCACATTGATCTTTTTGGTCCCATCAAAACCACCAGTTTAGGAGATATGAAATATGGGTGTTATTTTTAAAACAAAAAGATGATGCATTTGATGCTTTCAAATTTTTTGTAAAAAAGTTTAAAATGAAAAGGAATCCAATATCATCACGGTAAGAAGTGATCATGGTGGTGAATTCTTTAATGCATCTTTCAAAATATTTTTTGATGAACTTGGCATCTCATAATCTATCTTGTGCAAGAACTCCTCAACAAAATAGAGTTGTTGAAAGAAAAAATAGAACTTTGCAAGAGATGGCAAGAATGATCTTGAAAGAATCCAATGTTGAAAAGTATTTCTGGGCTAAAGCTATAAATACTTCTTGCTATATTTTGAATCGTGTTTCAATTAGAAAAATGATAAACAAAACACCCTATGAAATCTGGAAAAATAAAAAACCAAACATCTCATATTTTTTCATCTTTGGTTAATCTACATTCTAAACAACAAAGATAACTTCAAAAAATTTGATGCGAAATCGGACAAAGCTATATTTTTAAGGATATTCAACAGAATCTAAGGGATATCGTATTTTTAATTTGAGAACTAAAACTATTGAAATCAGTATGCAAATTTTATTTGATGAGTTTGATGATCTTGAGTTAAAAAAAGAAAGATGGTGAGGAGGAAAATCAATTTGGGCAAACGCAAGAGATCATTCTCCAGAAAAATGAGTTTGATAAACAATCTCTGTTTCAAACTCCTCTTAGAAGCTGGAAATTAATAGGTGATCGTCCTCCAAATCAAATCATTAGAGATACAGCTAATGGCATTAGAACAAGAATGACATTTAAAGACAATGCAAACAACAACATGGCAATCTTGGATCGATGCGATGAAAGAAGAACTTCTTCAATTTGAGAAAAATGAAGTCTGGACCCTTGTTCCAGATCCACAAGATCAAACAGTTGTAAGAAACAAAGCAAGGTTAGTTGCTCAAGGTTATAATCAACAAAAAGGAATAGACTATGATTAAACCTTCACTCCAGTTGCAAGGTTAGAAGCCATACAAATCATTCTTTCATATGCATCATATAAAAACATCAAACTTTTTCAAATGGATGTTAAAAGTGTTTTTTTAAATGGCTTTTGGAATGAACAAGTTTATGTTCGTCAACCTCCAGGCTTTGAAGATCAAAAGAAACCAAATCATGTTTTAAACTCACCAAAGTCATATATGGTTTAAAACAAGCTCCTAGTGCTTGGTATGAAAGATTGAGTTTATTTTTTATCAAAAATAATTTTTCCCGTGGAAACATTGACACAACACTTTTTAAGAAAACAAGTAAAAATGATTTACTCATTTTTCAAGTGTATGTTGATGATATTATTTTTGGATCAACAAATGAAAAAATGTGTAAGAATTTTTCAAATCTTATGCAAAGTGAATTTGAAATGAGTATGATGAGAGAATTGAGATATTTTCTTGGTTTACAAATCAAACAACATACAAATAGAATTTTCATTTGTCAAGAAAAATATATCAAAGATCTTTTAAAGAAATACAAAATGAGTGAATCTAAGATTATGACTACTCCCATGCATCAATCATCCTCATTAGATAAAGATGAAAATGGACAATCAAACTGTGAAAAAGAATATAGAGGTATGATTGGCTCATTACTTTATCTAACTGCAAGTATGCATGACATTATTTTTGCAGTAGACTTATGTGCTAGGTTTCAATCTTCACCAAAAGAGTCTCACCTAATAGCAGTCAAAAGAATTTTGTGTTATCTCATAGGTACTACTGATCTTGGCCTTTGGTATAGAAAATGTTTTCATTTTGATTTTGTAGCTTATTGTGATGTCGACTATGCTGGTGATAAGATGGAAAGAAAAAGCACAGGTGGTGCATGTCAGCTCCTAGGGGAAGCCTTGATAAGCTGATCATGTAGGAAGCAAAACACGATTGTCCTATCAACCAGTGAAGCTGAATATGTCTCAGCAACAAATTGTTGCTCTCAAGTATTATGGATCAAGAATCAACTTGAAGATTTTTCAGTAAGGTATTCTCATATTTCAATATATTGTAATAATACTAGTGCTATTAATTTATCTAAGAATCCTATTCAACATTCAAGGTCTAAACATATTGAGATAAAACACAATTTTATTAAGGATTGTGTGAGTAAAAAGGAGATTGAATTGATCTTTGTGGATACAAAGAATCAGTTAGCTGATATTTTTACAAAGCCTCTTATTGAAGAAAGCTTCAATTCCATTAAAGAACGATTAAAAATCGTTAAAAATCCTGGTCAGGATCGTTTAAAATTGAAACCAGATCATTTTGGCCATAACGGAGAATGTTCTCCGTTTTTAGCTTGTTTTGCCAAGCCTCTCAAGAACGATCTTCATTCTTCATCATCACTAACTTTCAAAATCAGCCTTTTATCTGAAACGCCTGTTACTTTTTAAAAGTAATGGCTACGCATGCTTTGCCCAGCCACATCATTTCTCTTTCCTCATTCTCAATGCTCAACTGCCCTATCAATCCAATCACACGCGTGGCACTCCCTTCACTCCTTAATCAACTGCAAGCACATCAAAACAACCACTTTCTCATCACTATACAACAATTTCAAACTTTTTCTGCAAATTCATCTCTTGTCTTTGTTCTTCCTCAAGCTCTTATTTTTTTTCAAAAATGGCTCGTACAAAAACCACTGCACACAAAAGTCTTAGATCACCTTCACCTTCACCATCTCCTCCACCCAGACCAACACCTCCCCATTCATCCTCAGAAAAAGAATTCTCGAACTACATGTCTTCATCTTCGAAATCCTGTTCTCAACCTATCTCCACCGTGCTCCCTCCATTATATCAATGCCCGCCTCCTCCCATTAGTTAATGTCCACCCCATCTTCGTAAAACCCTCAATCCGAGTTCTAGTACCTCATCCTCTAAACGAAGATCAATGTGTGTTCTAGCTGCCATTGGTACTTCTAAAAACAAAAATATAGATACCATAATCTATACCATTTCTGATGATGATTCTGAACCCTCACCACCTCAACATATTCCCAAATCACAAGTTGCTCCTACATCACAGCCCTCCAAACCAAAGTCCCCAGAAATACCAAAATCCCCAAAAATTTCAAAGTCCCCAGAAATTCCAAAAACTCATTCAAAATCCCCAAAATCTTCTTCCAAACGCCTTCCAACAAAAACCACACTACTCAAATCTCAACCAAAAATTCCTAAATCTAAATATTCCTCAACACTTTCATAGTTTTTGGCCTCCCAAAAACTCAAAAACCCTAAAAAATCTCAAAAGGAACAACCACCTCAAGAACGTTCTTCGTCTCCACTCCCACCTAAAGAACGTTCTTCATCTCAACTTCCATCTCAAGAACGTTCTTCAACCAAGCCACCAGCCCAAGAACGTTCTCCTCGTCAAACTCCAACCAAAAAGACTTCCAAACCAGCAAACCCTAAAACCTCCACCAAACCTTCCTCTTCAAAAGTTCTTATTCCACCTCTAATTTCCTCAAAAATTCAAAAACTTTATACTGAAAAATGGGCTCAACGCCCTATCGGCATTAGTCGAGTTTTTTATTTTGACAACCTTCAAGTAGAAGGAATCTCCATTCAACATCATACGGATGCACTTGGCTGGACTGATTTCTTAAAATTGTCTGATTGCTATTACCCAAAAGTCATTCATGTTTTCTATTGCAAAACTGAAACATTTGCAGACAAATCTCTCATAGTCTCCACTTTTAAAGCTATTGAAATTCATCTTGACACTTTGATTTTGGCTGAAATTATGAAACTACCATCTGAAGGTTTAACAATCTTTGGGAAAATTTGGTACTCAGCCTTAAACATCACAAGAGAAGTGTTCCAAGAGCTGTTTATTGATGGATCAATCAAATTTCTCTCAGCTGATCTTAAACCTCTTCCCAAAATCTTTAATAACATAAGCCAACACAATATTTTACCCGACTGTGGCAGCCACTAATTTGTTTCTGATAATGAAACTCTAGTCATTTATCACTTTCTTCATTGCAAGAAGATAAATATGTTCTACCTGATAATCCAGCATATGATTGTTGCAATCCAAAAGGATTATAAGAGAAACATTGTCCCTAATGGCATGGTTCTCTCAAAAAAATTCAGGCATTTTTAGATCCCTTTATTGAATGAATCCTCCAACATCAAGATTTCAAAATTCTCATCTAAAAACATCTCCCATATGAAATAGATTCTCACCATCCCACCCTCATCACAATCTGCTTTCAATCCATCTTCCACATGTTGAAGAACGTTCTCCATTTCCTGTTGTTTTCCGAATTTTGAATCTTATCCTCGATCAAGTCTCTCCTACAACTCTTATACTTCCACCTTTCATAAATCCATCTCAAGGCAGTTTGTGCCCTACACTTTCAATTCAACACACTTCCAAAATGTCTTCAGTTTTTGTTTCACCCCAAAAAACTGCAACTTCATCACTTTTTAGAATAAGTCAATACTTAGTTTTTCCTGATTCAGAGATCGATGGCCCTTCTATGCCATATCATTCTGCTCCCAACTTTATTCCTAATATCAATACTACTTTTGCCACCTTATCCACTTTTTGCACCTATGTTGCTCCATCACAAGCCACTCCTATTGATGATCATCAGCGTCCCTCAAAAAGGACCAAACTGGAAAGGGAATCATCAAGAGCTTATAAGAACATTCCCAGAATTTTTGCTGCTCTCCAAACCATCATTGCAAGACAAGCTCATCGGAACAAAGAACAAGCAATTATGAGAGATTGGATGGCAAATCAGCTTGCTCCTAAGCATGGCCTCGAACCACATATGCCTAATCCTCCTCCCACATTTCCAGAAATTCCTTAGCCTTCGTTATCTCCATCATCTGAAGGGTTTTCACCTTCTTTGTCTTTTTAATTTACTGTTTAGCTTAGCTCTCCTATTCCTTTTTGCTATGATAAAGGGGGAGAAATGTCTTAGATTTTAAGTACAATCTGAAGCTCGTTTTTTGTATGACTACTTATGTATTTTTTTTTTTGAACCACGTTGTAATGATCAAAGATCTTTTTGATATTAATGAAAAATCATTATTTGGTTCAAATATTTAGCACATACTGAAGGGGAGTTTTTTTTATTAAAAAGCTCCCTGAATTATTACTAGAATCAAAATTAAAATATAAATCAACATTTTTGTCATCATCAAAAATGGGGAGATTGTTAAGACAAAATCTCAAATTAATATTTTGATGATAATTAAACAAAAGGTTAATTAAGAATTCTAATTATGATTCTAAGTGTTTTGGTATTTAACATGTGTATTTGAGTGTGTTAAAACAAGTTAGGTACCAAGTATTTCAAAGCAGATATAATTAAAATCAAGAAAGCAAAAACAGTAAAATGTAGAATGTTATTGACATATTATTGGAAAACGAAGAACGTTCTCCACATTTGTCAAAAACAAGAATAATCAGTTTTCTTTGTGAAAAATTGGATCTTGAAAGCTTTATTCATCTCATATATTCATCAAGACTAAGCAAGGATCAATCTAAGTCAGAATTATTCCATAATTCGAAGGATCAAATACATGCTTCATGAAAAGTACAAAGCAAGATCATTCTTCATGTGAGGCAAATGCAAGTACAAATTTATAGGTTGTAAAGTACATTGCAGTTGTACTTTCTATTAAGACCTGCACACTTGACTTCAAGCTAGCAATCATCTCAGACAACTGAAAAGATCACAAGTACAAGTCAGCTCATCTCCAACTAATTCGAAGAACGACCTTGGATGTCAAGAACATTCCTGGATTAAGCATGAACTCTCTTGCTTTTTGGCTGATCTTATCCATCCTCTTTCTCATGACAGTTGGCCTTATTTCAACGCATAAATGAGTTGCCCTAAGCTCTCTTGAAGCCTATAAATACAGCTTCAAGATGAAGAACAAAACACAACTCAAAGTGTCAAGCAAAGCATCAATCATTCAATCATACTCTAGTTTCTCAAAATCATTCTCCATCCCTAAATTCTCTCTTGAAAAGGACATCGCTCTTGAAAAGGAGGAAGAACCCGTGGTGCAGAAAAAGGAGGCCCTACCAAATCCCTAAATTCGACTTTTGTTTCCTCAAAGATTAAAAAAGGAAGAAACTAAAAAACAATTTAGTAATTTTCTTGATGTTTTTAAGAAATTGAAAATTAACATTCCTTTTGTACAAGCACTAGAGAAGATGCCGACATACGCCTAGTTAATGAAGGAGATTCTGTCAAAGAAAAGAAAAATTGGCGGTGAAATTGTGATGCTTACCGACGGGTGTAGTTCTATTCTATAGAGGAAGTTGCCACCTAAGCTCAAGGATCCTGGAAGCTTATATATCCCTTGCGCTATTGGTAATAGAACTTTTGGGAAAGCCTTGTATGATCTTGGGGCTAGTATGAGCCTTATGCCCATTTCTATATGCAAAATGTTATGCATTGGAAGAGTCAAAGACACACAATTGATGTTATAGTTTGCGGACCGCTCAATGAAACACTCATATGGGGTGGTGGAAGATGTGTTGGTCAAAGTAGATAAGTTCATTTTTCATTGGATTTTGTGGTACTATACATGGAGGAAGGCAATGACATCCCTTTGATCTTGGAGACACCATTCTTAGCAACATGGCGAGTTATGATTGATGTCGCAAATGGAATCTTAACCTTTAAGGCAAACGAGGAAACAATTACATGCAATATTCTAAAAGCCATAGAGAATTCAAACGAAAGAGAATGGTGCAACTGAATTGAGATTTTCGATTCGATAGTCGATGAAGAAGTTAAACATCAAGTACCCATTTTGCCGTTAGAAAG
>NC_021165.2:23245646-23291811 GCF_000331145.2 Cicer arietinum | reverse complement strand
AAAGAGTGTTGTGCCTATCCCAAGATTTTGTTAAAGATAGTGAATATCCAAGAGTGAAAGATATTTTAGCCATGTTAGAAGCATCATTATCTCACTACCCCCGCTTGCATACTAGATGGCATGAGTTGAAAGGGAATGAAGCCAGTATATAGAGAAAATGAAAGAGATGCCACTGGTTTAGCTCAAGCAATTTCCACTTCACTTGAAATATGTATCCTTTGGTGAAAAATATGGTGTTCTTTATGTCATATAATACACCTTGACAATGGTTGAGGTGTCAAGCTAATGACTTTAAAGAAACGCTTCGTGAGAGGCAACCCATATGTAGAGGTAACATTTATTTTGGCAATCTTATTTTTGTTATTTTAATTTGATTCTTTTTAATTGTGTGTTATAAAGTGCCCTATGATGAAGAGTTTTTAACAGCTTAAAGTTGGTCTTAAGTTATTTGTTTGTGATTTCGAGTTTTAAATTATACTTCTTTGCTCATGGCATCGCTCAATTCGACAACTTTCACTAAAGCATACATTGCTGATTACTCTTTGATTATGGAAGTCTTGACATTCTTTAAAAAAATAAATTTTGCAGTGACATGTTTGGCATCATTTAGATAGTTCATACTCTCTAATATTATCCCAGATGTGAGCTTTTCGGCGTAAACACTTTAATTCTTTGTTGTGTGATTATCCAGACATATGTTATCCCTTTAGAACTTGCACTAAGTCTGATTTGCATCGCTTGTAATTTATGCATATATTGAGACAATTTTGTTTGGTCGTTTGAGTCTTTCTAATTATCCTATACAAATTTTGTCCTTTGCTAGCTCATTTGAGCTTTGCCCGTTTCTTTCGGTTACTAGCCACATTACAAACCAAAGACATGACTTTAATTACATCACCTTACTTGGAGTTAGGTAGGAAATATTTTGTCTTGTCTTGGTAAAGTTATAAGTTCGGGGTTGCTCATGAGATAACAACCTTTTAAGTTCGGGGTGGTGGTTCTAAAAAAAAAAATCAAAAGAAAAAGAAAAAAGAAGAAAAAAAAAATCAGTTTGTGTACTTTGATAAATAACATCTTCTTGGTTTTTTTTGTCAATGTTTGAGAATCTCCACAATGAAAAGGTGAAGAAAAAAAAAGTGGTAGGATAATTTAAAATTGTGTACCTAATTCATAGTAAAAATCTACTACTTTAAAAATATCATACCCTTACTTAAGTCCAATTACAACTTGAAAGTCCTCCAAAAGTGTATGTGTTTGTTGCATTGTGAGTGCTAACTAGAATTTTTTTCAAACCTATGGTAGTGTGATGCATGTTCTAGGATTTGAGTGATAAACTCATAACCCTTGTAAACACTTAAGAGAAATTTTGGTGAGATTGTGAAGAGAGAGTCGATCTTGATGAATGAATGTTATTGTACAAATGGTGTTGTTTCTTTTTTGTAAGCAACCATAGAACATAATGAATGTTTTGTAGTAGCTAGAACTTTGAGAATTGAGTTTGATTTGATTTGAGAAATTGAGTTTAAGTTTGATTTTAACTAAACCAAATTTGAATTTAATTGTTGCTTGGGGACAAGCAACATATTAAGTTTGGGATTATGATGACTCTTCATCATATGCATATTTTTTATATTGTTTTTAGTTTTATTTATCTTCAATCATTAGTTAATTTAAGGAGTTATTTGATATATTTTTATTGATTCAAGTTCTTAGATTTAATAAAATGCTTATATTCTTTTTTCATTGATTAAGTAGAGATTTTTCGTAGTTTTGTGTCGTTTCTTTGTTTTAGTGTAGTGCTGAATTTTTGTGACAAATTAATATGTCATATATGGAGTATTTCATTCATATCTTGAGTTTTAGAGGTTCAATTGGAGTCAAACCAAGTGTAAATGAAAACTAAGATCCATAACTACAACTTTTATGAAGACATCAGAACCAAATTTCAACTCAAAAGAGGATAAAAATGCATTAAGCGCTATACATAAGATGTTGTGCGCTTGAAGCGCAAAGCCTGCCCCCGAAGCACATTTGCACAATATTTTCACATCTTGAATCTGTGCAGGCGCGTCCAGAGCGCAAATCCCGTGCCTGTGGCACGTGGCACGCTACTGAATGTTTAAAAACACAATTTTCTCACTTTCTAAGGATCTTTTTGACTACTGGGAAGTTTGGAGACATGTGCCCTAATAGAGAAACTCAAAGACAGCTGTTTCTAACACCATTGGAGCAATTTTATTAAGAATCATTCATAAATCTTTCTTGTAATTCTTCTCTATTCTCTATATTTTCTATCTTTGTCATGAGTAACTAAACCCTATTTGTTAGGGATGAGTGAAACAAGATGAAATCCTTATTTTTCTAATGTGATATCTAGTTATATGAATGAGTTTATTGAATTATTTTTCTCATCTATGTGCTAAATGTTTTTTATTGCTTGATCAACTTTAAAATGTTATACGATTCACATTTTGAAATGGAAGTGGACTTTACGAATGCTTGAGATGAGAAATTCATGATATTGTAGTCTAGAGATAGATGCAGGTCATAAAACCAATTAAATTAGTTACAAAAGCAGTAGTTTGATAAGAGAATTCATGTATTGTAAGACTTGATTCTAATATTTGTTAGACATAAGTCCTCTTGTTCATGATTTTGAGATAAGTAACAAACATACAATGCACATGTATCATTTGATAAATCTAACAGATTGAACTGAGTAACATTTCAGGAAAAACAAGCAAACACTATACACTTGGAACAAAAGCTTGGAACTCAAGGAATCAACCAAAATTGGAGGATGTGCTTGAGAAAGATGCAAATATGTATAGTGTCATTAGTGGTTATAGTAGTTATTTTAGTAGACTAATCACTATTGTTTCATACTTAAGTATTTGTCAAAGAAAGTAAATCAATCAACTGATAAGTCAATTGATGAATCAATTGGGCAATCGATTGTCTGACTCAGAACAAAAGTTTTTACTAAGTAAATCGATTGAGAAATCGATTACTTAAAGTCTTTTGGTGAAACCTGAGTTCTGGGCTTAATCCAATCTATTGGACAATCGATTGGGAAATCAATTGAGTAATCGATTTTGTGATTCACAGAACCAACTACTTACTGAATCAATCGATTGGCAAATCGATTGTGAAAACGTTTTTCATCAAGAATGAGTTTTGTGATCAACCAAATCGATTGGACAATCAATTGAATTAAGTTTCTTAAACTGCAAGTTTTGTGGCAATCGATTAGGTAATCGATTGAAGTTAATCATTTATCAGAAACATGGTGGATAATCGATTGGCACATCGATTTCAACCAAAATAGCTGAGCTACTGTAACAAGCCAAATCGATTGGCAAATCGATTGGATTAAAACATTGGAGTCACTGTGACCAGCCAAATTGATTGGCAAATCGATTGCTTTAAAATGCCTGAGTCACTGTGATTAGCCAAATCGATTGAACTAAATGTTTGAGTTACATGAAGTATTCAGCTCATTGCCAAATCGATTATGACTATGAATATACGTCGACTGAGCAATCGGTTGTTTTGATCTCGTTGTTTGAACAAAACACCTTTAATCGATTACTCAATCGATGCTGATATAATCTTAGTATCAGTTTCTGATTTATGCATTAAAAGAATTGATTGGCAAATCGATTCATGCTTATATTTTCAAGATTCAAGAAAAACGATAATCGATTGGGCAATCGATTAAGCTGTTTTTAAACTGTTATAAAATTGATTGACCTGATGCTTTTATGAATATATATATAAGCTGATTCAATCACATTTTAAAAAAGAACTGTTACACATTTTCTAAAAACCAATATACTACACTTGAAACAATTATTCATTTTTCACAATACTGAAACCAGGAAAAACACTTTGAAAGAAATAATTGTTACCACACACAAAATACTCATTGGCAAATTCTTTTGTGTGAAATTCATATTGTGATTGAGTCATCATTATTTGTCCGCTTTTATTCTTTTCTGTAAAAACAATCTGTAAAGAAAGTTCTGGAAATCCAGTAGTGTAAACTGGTGACTATCTTTGTTGGTGCGTGTGTTCATCAAGAAGAAGTCTCATCTTGATCTCGTGAGAGTTTGGCGAGTAACTCTAGGGATAAGGTGGCATTGTAATAGAAGTGAGTGAGTTGGATAGATAGGCCATGTGTGAGCTGGACAATCTGTAAAATGTACTCAAGTCAATTCTATTGGAAAGGCTGAAATCTGGTTTAGATTTCAAGACTGGATGTAGGCTATCAAACTGATAGCCGAACCAGTATAAATCCAAGTGCATGATTTTCTTATCCTTTCTCTTTATTTTGATATTGCTTGAATGCTTATTCTTGAATGTTTGTATTGGTGAATTTATGTCTTGATTAATCTTTTGAATAAGCATTGTATCTGTACTCTTGTATTGATAATCCATGCAATTGTGAATCTTTGTTCCTGAATAAATTCTGTAACTGATCATTGTTAATCTGATTAATAATCTTGTGAAATTAGTAAAGACATTTCTCATATTTTTTTAACAAATAGAGGCCATAATTTCCTACAATATTGAATTCACTAAGGAATTAGCGGTTACTTTGAAATTAAAGGTTCTATCACTAAGACGTTAGAGCAAGAATAATGAAGATAATTCACTAATGATTTAATAAAGGAATTTAGTAACTAGGATCAAAAAATCAAAGTTAGACTCGAAGTGAAACTCGTTCCTGACATTTTTCTTATTATAAAAGTTCAATTATATTACTCTTGTTAATTTTAAATATTATTTCAATCAACTCGGAAACTTTTGTTCAATTTTAGTAATTAAACATAAATCGATAGTAAAACGCAATCCTTGAGTTCGACATTTGGTACTACCGTTTTAATTATTACTTGCAACGATTTAATACAATTGCTAAATGCTATCAGTCATTTTACATTAGATCCCAAAAACAATCAAAACTCTTTGATACTATGTTAATAATAATAATCTAACATAAGCACATAGAATGAAGAAGATAAAGAACCCTTGACTAGAATTTCGTAAACAAAATGAATAAAACTTATATTTTTCAGTGTTACAATAGATATATACACTGAGAATATAAAAGTCTAAAGTATTCTTTCTACTAACACATAATAACAATATTATTTAACAAATGTCACAATCTCTTTAGTTGCACCTCCTGTGTAACCACCACTACCATCATCACAATTGTCAAATCTACTTTTCTTCGAAGATCCATCATTTTCAATCTCCTTGAGGTTGATTATGTACGACTAAAAAAATTACGACCCAAATTAAAGTGACAAACTTTTGTAAAACAGATATATTATTTGAACATAACAAATTGACATAGTAAGTCAAACACTATATATATAATTTTTCAAGTCGAACACTTTATAATATATACTCTGAGTTAATGTCTTTTTCTCATCATCATCACCTAAGAAATATATATTAATGAAAATAAATTACAAATCGTACATTTATAAGGTGTGTGGTGTCGAAGTTTGTGTCCAAAAATCATTTATTTTTTGGAAACCATGATTTTGTACATATTCACGCATTCTCTAAGTCTATGGTATGTCGGTGTAGTGAGATTGTGTATGGCAGTTTGAGCAAATTCCATTTGCAACCTCATTTTGCAATGATGCTACCACAGACAATTTTACACCTTCAAACTAATTAATGTCAGAGACAATTCATCCATAACGTGGGATGTCTACTGAACAGGAACATAAATCTTTAATTGTATGAGTGTATTTATTTAATAAGACAACCATCGAAAATTCTTCTAGTTGTTTCAAAAGGCCAAATTATATTGTTTATCTTATCTTATATTTGAATTAAAAAAAATCTTATCTCAAATATAGTATTGCATTAATCCATTGGATGTTTTTGGATTTGCTACATGAAATATTAAGTATTATTTAAATTAGTCTCTAAATTTTATAAATTGACAAATATGTTATTGGCATTGTAAAATATCAATCAAAATATTCTATGTATAAATCATTGTTTTAGATATTTTAATATAATACTCTAATTGAATATGTAAATTATTCATATTAATCTCGCAACAGTGTCATATTTTCATAGACAAATTTATCAATGAAATTTAATCATTTCAAAAATAAATTTATAAGTAATTGTAATTGTGGACAAATTAATTCATAAAAAATTTAAATTTTTTCAATCTATATTATTTTTTATTGATAGAATTTTATATAAGACTCGTTAAATTATATGGAGTTTACATAAAATTGATGATAAAAAGGAGTGTGTTGAAAGTGTGGATTAAAGGATGTGAAATTAGACTTCTCTAATAATTGTGATTGTGATTACCCGATTAGTGTTAGTATTTGGCATGACCCAAAAGCAAGATATTGATCCTTCATCTTCTAATGGGCCATAATTGAGAAAACTTTCAAGTCCAAATCCAAAACTTTAATTAGAGAGAGAGAAAAGGATATATACTACAAATGGACCAATGCGAGAGAGAGAAAGGTGTGACAATAAGATTATAAATTCAAAATTGAATCTGCCACTTTTTTATTACTTTCAATCACTAAATAAATCTTATATCATAAATTTTTTTGAATTGTGTTATATATGTATATCCCTTTCATATTATTAGAAGAGTTGGAGTGACAATAAGATTATAAATTCAATTTTTTACTTTAATAAAATTAATAATTAATTAATAAGATTAATTATTTAAAAAAGGTAATTGTATTAAAATTTAATTTATACGTTAATCAAAGAATTTAATTTATATGTATCATTAATATAAAATCTTTTTATATATTCATGAGAAAAAAAAAACATTTTTGTATATATATTTTAATCACATCCAACCATATAAATATTTGTAGAGATGTTTTAAAACAAACATAATAACGTAATATTATAGTGTGGTTTTATTAAATGTATGCATAAAATAATATCGTTGCATATGAATTAATCTATTGTTAAGTTTAGTTTTCTATAAGAAACAAAGAAGGGAATTTCTTGATGAAGAAAAATAAGTGATGGTAAGATTTACTTTAGTTGGAGTACAAGAGGTCAATTTGGTTTGAAATTTTGGAAAAGAAAATTCAAACCAATAAAAATTAGTCAATTTAATTTGATTTGCTTATTATAATTATTTTTATGAAGCCTAGACTATACTAAATCTACCAAGAACGAAAACTATTTTCAAACCCAATAGATTTTTATAAATATTAAAATAAATACATAAACTATGAGAAAAATAATATATAATAATTTAAAATATATAAAATACAATATATTTTTTAAAATAACATTACTAAATGTAGTGTAAAAATATAAAAATAATAATAAATTATAATAATTTAGTTTAGTATCATGTTATTAATTTTTGAATGATGCGAAATTGATATCCAACTACATATATGTTGGATTTATTTAGTTTATTTTAGTTTAAACGAAAACATGCATGTAAAAAAAATCAAATCAATTTAATTAATTTGTTTTGGTTTTCATGTTAATCGAACCATGTGTCAATGCCACATTGCATAGAAAATTGGGTAAATTAATATCTTCATATTACACTCTTAATTGTATAATATTCATTTTTGTAGTCACACTTTTATTATTTTCAGTTACATCAAATAAATTATTTACATGAATTAAATTTACATAAAATTAAATTTAAGTATATAATAAATTAAGTTTATATAATATATGTGAGTTAAATTTATGTAATCTATTTAAATATAATTGAAAGAAAAAATACATATAATTAATAAAAATAAAAATATTAAATAATATATGATTGTGAAATTCTAAATTTAAAGTTGAACATAATACCAATATTTATCTATTGTATTAAGAGATGATACAAAATCATCTAATTTAGGTGATTTTGGGTACTTTAGAAAATGAAATTGAAACATAGGAAACCTAGATAATAGTACATATATTGTTGGCATCACCAATCAACATCTAAAGAAACTTTGTGGAAACCCAAATAAGAAGCAAACAATAATTATTTTCTGGCTACAAGTAGTAGTAGTGTGCCTCTCAGAAGCATCATGAACATAATCAATGATACAACTTGTAAGAATTGTACCTTCCATTTGCTAATCACAATCACTGGCCCACAAGAGTAGGTACAATTTTTTTTTTTTTGTCTGCAAACATTGATTTTGTAATTTGTAATAAAAATAGTAGTTTATGCATTAGATAAAAAAAAATATATATATATATATCGCTCTAAGCTTGTTTTTAGATTAAAAAGTTAAAAAAGTAATCACTTTAGTTTAATTTTAACAAAATTAATTAATCTACAAAAGCAAATTGATCTAAAATGCTAAAATCACTATTTACAAAATGTTCACTCAAACATCCATCTTTTTCTTACACACAACAATGTTTCATTTCTTGACATAATTATCTCAAGCAAATATCATTTTTATTTTTCTTGCATGAAAGTTTCTTGAGGCCATGTGTTGAATGTTCAACTAATGTGGATTATTCAACTTGAAAAATCTAGGAGCAGAAAAAGGTGTCGATGGTGCTTACATGAAGGATGTTGCTCAAAATGACTTTTTGGTGTTCTTTGTCTTTATATTTTTAGTAGTGTAAATGATTTTTCAATTGTATAAAATATTTTGTAATTTATTTACATTTTTTTTTAAGGATTCTGTTGTTTATTTTAAATAGATTATAAGAGTAATTTTGTCATTTTATTACAATATATATATATATATATATATATATATATATATTGTGTATATCAAATTTTGAATATAATAAAATTAATTTTATCAATTATAATGTGTGTATCAAACACATGATATGATAACTCCTTATCATATTCATATCTTATTATGTTTTTATCATGTTCAATATTTTATTTTGTCTTTATCATATTATAATTAAAACTCATTTGATGTATATAACAGAAATATGATAGGATATCAAACTAACATTATTATTCTATTAAGTATTTGATGTGCACATATAATAACAAATAAGTTGTATTATTTTATTGGTCATGTATATTTGTTACACGTTTCGTTATGATTTAAATGATAAAATTATCTTTCTAAACACAACTTTGTTATCAAAAATTATAAATGTCATTTTCTTTTATTAAATTAACTTATAATATTTTTAATTTTTAAATATTATAAATTAACATAAAATAATAAATAAAAATAAACAAGTAATAAAATAATTATATTTAAAACAATTTATATTGAGGCCACTAAATTTATATATATTATCACGGGAACTTTCCCACCTTAGGAATAATTTCATGGGAACTTTTGGAAGTTGTCATATTCCAAGGAACTATTATACCCATCCATAATTTTGGCTTAAATTTTTACCAAACATGTGCATATTTATTTTTTACCCATATATTCCAGAAAATATCATTATAGACTTGAAATAACACCCCTTATATGATATATATTAATATATAAATTGAAAAACTATATATGTAAATAAATTATATTTATATTAAAAATTTATATTTTATAATTTTAAATAATAATGTATTAGATTATATAAAATAACAAGATCATCCTTGTAATAAAAAAAAACATATTTTTTTTTAACAAATTAATTATTAAATTTTATTTTAAATTAAATATTAAATTCTATTGTTTTTAATTTATATTTATATTTTAAATTATATTTTATAAGAATAATATAGTAAAATTTAACACAAAATAGTGTTCATAATTGACTTATCATATCTTGTTGGTTTATCAAACCATAGATTCTGGCAGGATATGATAGTTAATTCTTATTTTGTCTTTTATCATATCCATCAAACGAACATTTAGTGTGTTATGATATCAATTTTATATTTTGTTTTCCATTATTTTGGTTTCTTGAACTTTTTTGGAGTTCAAATAATTCATATTTAATTTAGAAAAATGAAAAATGATTCTTTGAACAAATATAGACAACAATTTTATATTTTTATACAATTTTCTATTTTTATATTATTTATATATCTCTCATTGAATATTTTTTCTTTCACTTCGGTTCTGATGTCCACACTAATTGAACTATGGTGTTGATTTTAGTGTGTTCAAATAACACAGTTGTTTAATTTATCTATCCATAAAAAAATTCTAAATTTTGTGAAAATGATTTTTATAATATTCTAAAAATAAATAAATAAAAGTAGTCAAAAATGTAAATGATACACATGATTTGAGTTAACAATAGAGAATAAAACTATTAAAAAAAAACTATTGAATGAGTTAAAACTCGAAGAAATTTTTATTTTTTGGTTTATGAAGAAAAAATTTATAAGAATTAAAAATAAATGAATTATATAATCGTAACTCCTCCCTCGATAATAACTTTAAGTTAGACTTTCCCCCCAAAATATTCATATTGTTTTTTATACATATATGCTATAAACATACCTGAATGTGACAAGCTTAACTTAATCAAAGAACATAATTCAAGAGTAATTCGATGAAATTATACGAGTATCTTTTAAATTAACCGATGATCTCGAGTTCAAAAAAATAATAATGCATGTTCATAAAAATTATTGGTAGAAAATTTTGCCACCTATATAATCCTACTTTGGTGAGGGTAACTATATTTAATTTAGAGAATAATTCTAAATTTACAATTTACAAATTAAATAAAACTAAAATGCTAATAGTTTTCGCTCTACATTTGCCATCACTACAACTACATATGATATGCTAGTAAATATCAATATTGTTAAATTGAATGTCTTGTTCTAAATTCGAATCCAGGATTTTACAACTATATATAAATTTATGATGATATTTACTGTGTCTTCTATATAAAAAATATATGATATGGATTATTGATATAAATCAATTAAAAAGGAAGAAATTAAAACAAACAACCATCATATATAGGTTTATAAGAATGTTTCAATTAGAGATTGTGACACCCATTCCAACCCTTAGTTGAGCTAGGAATTGGCACCCTTTATCAAAATCAAGCTTGTCTTGTGTACAAAACCCAATATATGTATAATATTTATATAAAACTTATATTTGTGAGTTTGATGCAAAAAGTACCACAAATCATACTAGAGAAATGTTAAGCTACTAATACTAAATTGATTTAATTTTTTTGGAATGCAAAATTCTAGAAAAGTTAAGGTTCGTTCTGTGTTCCAAGTGTACATACACACCCAATAACCCCACTTTGTACTAAAAATAATAATAATCTAAAAAACTTTAAGAGATACACACTGCAAGCACAAACTAAAATTCCATTTATGCTAATCTATCTCTCTATTTATAGTTAATGGCTCTAATATTTTAGGTGTGTGTTTGGTTTCGACGGTATTGATAATTGATTTTAGTTAAAAGTGAATTTAAGTTAAAATATATATGTTTCGATAAGTTCGCGTGATAGTGAATTGAACAATAAATTTTAATGTAAAAATTACATTTTAAAGTAAAAAAAATTACAAATTTTAACTTTAAGTTAGAATTTATTCTAAAGATAAAATTAATTTCATTAAAAAATAACGAACGTACTGAAATCAAATTTTAGTCTTCTAAATCACTTTTGATTCTCTAAAAAGTGAATTTAAACATGCACATATGTTAAAGTTGTAAAATAAATTCTACACAATCGAGCATTAACACAAGTGATAATCTCAACATTTGATTTTGATTGAACTTATATATTTATCAAATTTATAATGTGAATTGTTATTTTGATCCAATACTCTTGGATGTCACTACATAACTTTGGAATTCCCTAAATGTAAGATTGGATCCCAAAATGTTGTTGCATTTGAAGGGTAGTTTAGTCTTATTTCTATCTTAAATGGCTTAAGAGACTAATAAGATGATTCCCTAATAACTTGTGCCGTAGAACTAAGTGATTGCGATAAGATTCTTGAGTGTAACTAACTAATTAATATGCCTAATAAGATTTCTTGACTAGAAACTACAAAATACTGGTATACTATCATCGATATAAAAACATGTATTAGATTAGTGTTGTGTGAGTATCAAACACAATACACGTCTTTCATATAAAGTGTACATACTAGAGTAAGGGTAGTACAAAAAAAGTTGTGACATTTGAAAGGTAGTTGGGTCTTATTCTTATCTTAAGAGGGCTGAAGAGGCCAATAATAAGATGATGAAAAAAATCCAAAGTCCATAGAGACCCACTTTCACATCACCAAAATCCAAACACAAAAGAGTTCTTGTGTGTTTTCTCAAAACGTGCACGTGAAACCCCAATAATTCCTCATGCACAAGTGGGGTATAGAAGACAGCACTTCTTCTTTTGTTCTCATGCCAAATTCCACCACTCAAGAATCTCCTCCATTACCCTTACCTTCCACATTCCTCTCAATGTTTCTTCTTTCTTACTTCCCTTGAATTTCTTTTCTCTTTTTCCAAATTGATATGCCAATGGCCATAGCTATGTTGCCATTATTTCTTTCTCTTGTTTCATTTTACTTCATCATTGCAAATGGGGGTTGTTCATTTCAAGAGAAGAAGATTTTCAAAGTGCAAATGTTGCAGAGGAAACAATTATTTGGTAACCAAGGTTGCATCCTCCCAGAATCAAGTGAGTTTAGCAGGAAAAAAAAATGTTTTTTTTTTCTTTCTAAAATTTCTGGGTTTTCTTTGTTTATCAATTTTCACATTGGATCTCCTAATATTTAATCAAAAGTTATTTCCTTTTTACTGTTATTAGAATCTAAGAATGTTTTTTTTTCTTAAAAGAAAACACCCATCATTGGTTTCTCTCTGTCAATGAAATTTCAAAGTCTTAAAAAGAAGAGATTAACTGTCTTTGACAAAGCATCTTGACTTTTATATTTATTTAGGTAGCATTGTTTTTTCTGTTAATAGATTATGTCGCAAAGCAACGTGTGTTCTATGTTTGCATTTTTCGTATCTGTTTTCTTTTGAACTAGGTTTGCTGTTATGACAATTTTAAATATCTATTGTTTATTGGTTCAGAAGTGATACCCCTTTTAATATATGAATTCTCAGGAAAGGAGAAAGGTGCTATTATCCTTGAAATGAAGGATAGAGGTTATTGCACAAAGAAGAAAATTAATTGGAACATGAAGCTTAAGAAAGAGTTAATGTTAGATAATCTTCGTGTTCGTTCGATGCTAAACAGGATTCGAATAAAGCTCTCTAGCCATAGCTTAGAACAACCATCACAAATCCAAATTCCATTATCTTCTGGTATAAATTTGCAAACTTTAAACTACATTGTGACAGTGGGATTAGGTAGTCAGAACATGACAGTGATAATTGATACTGGAAGTGACTTAACATGGGTCCAATGTGATCCTTGTATGTCATGTTATAATCAACAAGGACCTGTATTCAACCCTTCAAACTCCATTTCCTATAAATCAATCCTATGCAATTCATCAACATGTCAATCTCTTCAACTAACAACAGGAAACACAGGTTCATGTGAATTTAATCCATCAAGTTGTAACTATGTTGTTAACTATGGTGATGGATCGTATACCGATGGCGAGCTAGGTGTTGAACACCTTACTTTTGGAAACATTTCAATGAGTGATTTTGTGTTTGGTTGTGGTAGGAACAATAAAGGTTTATTTGGTGGAGTTTCTGGTCTAATGGGCTTAGGAAGAAGTAACCTTTCATTGATATCTCAAACAATTACTTCATTTGGAGGTGTTTTCTCTTATTGTTTACCAACAACAGAAAATGGAGCTTCTGGGTCATTAGTTATAGGTAATGACTCATCAGTTTTCAAAAATCTTACTCCAATAGCTTACACCAGCATGGTTTCAAATCCACAGCTATCCAACTTTTATATAATGAATCTAACTAGCATAGATGTTGGTGGTGTGGCTTTGGAAAGTACGAGTGTCGGCAACGGAGGAGTTCTGATTGATTCCGGAACGGTGATCACGAGACTAGCTCCATCCGTCTACAATGCTTTAAAGGCAGAATTTTTGAAACAGTTTTCTGGTTTTCCTTCTGCACCAGGGTTATCAATTTTGGATACATGTTTTAATCTAACTGGGAATGAGGAAGTTAGCATACCTACTATAAGTATGCATTTTGAGGACAATGTTGAGCTGAATGTGGATGCAGCTGGCATATTGTATATGACAAAAGATGCTTCACAAGTTTGTTTGGCATTTGCAAGTCTTTCTGATGAAAATGACATGGCTATCATTGGGAATTATCAGCAAAGGAATCAGAGGGTGATTTATGATACCAAACAGAACAAAATCGGATTTGCAAGAGAGGAATGCAGTTTCACTTGAGTAGGGAACTTAGCCACAATTCATCAAAGCAGAATCAAGCAAATAGTGTCTGCAAAAAACTTCTAGTTTTTTCTATTCTGACCATTTATATATATACTACACATGCAGCTATGTTTGCCTTGTAAGAAGGTACTAGCATAAGAATGTCATTTGTGAAGTTTTTCTTAGGTATATTGTTCTATTGGCTTAACTGTATTTCGATCTTCATTATGATTAATGAATTATTTGAATATCATTGCAATATTTATCTGTTTAATTCTTTTTTTAGTCATTACTTAAAACCAAATCCTACTACATAGATTTTAAAATTAATATCCAAAAATATCATTACTAAATAATATTAGGGGACTTTAAAATAAATTTAATATACAAAATCATTTGAAAGGTGTAGTAAGTCGAAAATTTGAAACATTTTATTAGAAATGAGGCTGAAATCATTTGTAAACACGAATAACTTAAAAATCAAGAAACTTGTATGGGATAATTAAAATATAGGGTTAAATAAGATTTTGATCCCTATAAATATACTGTATTTTGTTTTCAATCTCTCTAAAATGTACAATTGTTCCTCAAATGTTTTACATTTACAAATTTGGTATCTGCTTTTAAGACAACTTATATGTATCACTCAAATTTTTTACAAACATTTTTAGATCATTATAAGAATGTCTCCCACAAAATTTAAATTTGTTTAACAAAAGATGAATTAAATATGAATTTTTAAGCACAAAAAATTTAAAAGTTCATAGTTAAATCATCCCTTGTTAAAAAATTTCAAAATTTTTTAGAGGAGATTCTTATAATGTCTTAAATATAACTGTAAAAAACATTCAAAAATTCAAATGTTACACATAAGTTGATTTAAAAATAGGAATCAAATTGTAAATGCAAAACATTTGAGTGACTATTGTTTGATGAAAAACTTTAGAGGGACTAAAAACATAAAATAGTGTATTTATTGGGAGAAAAAACTTATTGAACCCTAAAATATATTTGAAAAATCATTATACAATAGATGCTTCAAATCACAAGTCAAACATTTCAACAACAAATGAGCAATAACACACTCTAAATCCCAAAAACAAACATAGTGTGCTTGATTGAAATTGCAAATCAGTTACTGAGTTCACCAAAGTACACAAATCATAGACTAGCAGCAAGTGCATACTTGAATTGACTGTGAATTTGGCGTAATCACACCCTGCCACCATGATTTTAGCAAAAAATGCACTTTGAAGCATCAACAAAATCAGTGTTACAAACATGCACGGAGTGATCAACAATGGCATGTGAAAAGAAGGCTGACCCCATAAAACTAGTATACTAATTCTTTGACTGCATAGCGTAGCCTTTTCTTTTTTGCCTTCCCTGTGAAAAGAGGTAACACCCTCACTGGCAGGACAGTTGAAATGCACAAACAGTATAAAAGAGAGCAAAATGCAAACCATATCCCATAATAACTCATGCCCAATTAACTGCCATCCTCAAAACAATAAATAAATAATATGCATTGACTAAGGTAAAAGCACACTTACAAACTATCACTTTCAATCTCAACAGATAAACTTTTAAAGGTGCATTAAGTTTTCTTCAAGGGTCCTTCAGAGAGAAATGGCACGGCAATCATGAACTAAAACCAAGAGTTGAATTGTTCATATCACCAAGATGATGAGGAAATATTACATAACACCAAATTGATACACCCTTAAACTCCATGGAGTACATTAATTTTCACTAACAGCAATACAATGTTGCTTAACAGACACTTCTGTACCAAATCTTCCGGCTAGGCTCATCATTAATATTGAGACTTGTCAAGACTGTCAAAGTAGGGGTGATCAAGTGCAGCTTTGGCAGAAATTCTCTCAGCCGGGTTGTACTTTAGCATTTTCTGCAGGTGCATAAGTGCATACAATTACTCCCAAGAATTGGTGGGAAGAAAAAGAAGAGACATACATTATTGAACATGGTGAAAGTGAAGGTGACATGTTGTGTGTTTATTTGAATAATTATGGCATATACACAATCCAATCATATTCCTCCAAATCTGTATAATAATTTCATATCACTACTACATCAAAGCTACTTTAGTTTAGATAACTTCAGAGACTAACATGAACTGCAATGCATCAATGAGTGATTATCATCTTGTTAACTGATTAAGGTGGTAAAAGTAACATTGACACCCTTATCAAATAACCATACTATCATCTTCAGATTAAAATGCAATTTTTATGACAAACCATATTTTGAATTAGTTGGTTCTTCTCAATGCAATGTAATGCAACGCAGAACTGATTGCTAATTTCTCTTTTGCAAATAACAATTTTTCAAGAGGCTTATGAACTTAGAAATAGAAGGCAAAATTAGACAGAGAGGAATGCTGACCGAGAGAAGGTCCACTCCATCAGGTCCCAAGGAGGGCACCGCCCTTGCCAAGTTCTGAGGCTCCCATCTTGGGTAGACATGCCAATCCCGCAAAGAACTAACTCCTGGCCACTGCTCCTCAGTTGGAGTCCCCAAAAGCCTTGAAAAATTAAATTAGTAGCAAATAAGTAAACACCACAGTTGAATTTAGAGTGGGAGAAAGCATGAAAATGGCAAATAAAAATGTTACAAACTAATAAATGCAAAAACAATATCCACAAAACAGTTTGAAACAATTAAATAATGTACAAGATAAGGTGAAAAAACTTTTCTATTAGTTTTATTATGAAACAACATCAAATGAAATAAGAACTAAACTTTAACTAACTTTTCCATGTGACAGAATCTACTACTTAATAACTACTATAATATGTATATATAATAATAATGCGACGTTTACCAAACAAACCGTTGAACCATGTTATAGATTCTTTCAATCTTTATTATTATTTTTAAACAGTAAATAGAATATATCAAGGAAAGTACAAGGGTCCTCCAAACCCAATTAAAGAAAGAACAACAATAATAACAATGAAATCATATCTTATTAGTTGGCTACATGAATCAGACAACGTCGTAACATTCCATCAAAAATCATATCTCTAACCAAACCATTAACCTCTACATCTTTCTTTAAAGGTCACATGGGAGACATCCCTGAAAAAGCACACCACACTCATCCAACACGAAACATCACAGGACAACATTCTTCTTATACACTCCATATAGCATTAACATACCATTAACAGTGAAAACTGTTAATACTGACACCGCATGACAATTAAATTCTATGTAAAATACCTATTTACTTATACTTTAAAATAATATTTACAAGTTAAAATTTAATTGTGCAATGAAATATCAATCAATGTCCTATATATATATATATATATAAATTTTTAAAAATTTATCAACTCCATGCAAAATTTCAATTCAACTATTAGATTAAGGAATTTTTACATCTTATAAAAAGTTACCAAGTAATGTCCATATAAAACCAAAAACCAACACCCTGCTATATGAAATTTTATAAAACGTGGTGCACTCTAATATGAAACTTTCAGTTCAACTATTAGATTGATTAACTTTACACTTACAAAAATTATTAAGTAATATGTAAGTATAAATCTTTAACCCTATATGTAAATTAACAATATTTATTATATCATTTCGTATACAAAGCTTTAGAAATATATAACAATTACGAAATGATCAAAGACAAAAATAAAAAGAAAACACTTTATCACAGCAAATAGCAATGCTCTATAAATAAGAATGGGAAAGAAAAAAAGTATTCATAAGTGAGTTTGTATTCAATACTTGAATATGTTAAGAAGCTGCTGGAATTCAGAATCCCCCGGAAACAGAGCCTGCCTTCTCACCATTTCAGCTGCATACACAAACAAACAGCAAACCAATGCAATTTACATTTCCATCATTAATAGAGACAGAAAATTATCCAAATCACCAACATTTGGGAGAGTTATTAACACCACTCTCCCTCAGAGAAAGAACTTGAGATTGATTCCTAATGTCTCATTGCCGACTTGAGAATTAATCTCATAGCGTGTCCAAACGGCCTAAGCCGCGAGGATACTTTGAGGAGTCTACTACATGTCAAAGACCCTAATTACTTGTATGTTTGATTCCACTTTTGGAGGAAATGAAATTCATTTTAGACATTTCAAATTGATTTTGACATATTTAAATGTTCTCAAATAGAATCGATTTTGCATCTAAAATTAATTCTATCTTGAAACTAGAAACTGAAACTTTTACCTCTACAATTAACATCCAAAGATAACTTACTTCGCATTCAAAATGACTTTTAATCAGAATCCATTTTACAAAATTAATTAATTCAAAATGAATACTAAAAAACTAACCAACAAAAAAAAAGTATCGAAATGGAACCGCGGCGTGGGAAGGAATAGTGACTCACCAAAGATACATCCAACGGACCAAATATCAACACCAGTAGAATAAGTAGTAGATCCAAGCAAAACCTCAGGAGCTCTATACCAAAGAGTAACAATCTCATGAGTATAACTCTTAAGAGGAACAGTAAAAGCACGACCAAGACCAAGATCAGCGATCTTCAAAATCCCTTTCGGTTGATCAAGTAACAAATTCTGCGGTTTCAAATCACGGTGAAGAACACCATGACTATGACAATGAGCAACACCTTTACAAAGCTGAAATAAAAAACTCTGAACAAGCGAATTCGGTAACGGTCTAGGGTTAACTCCTTTACGAAAAGTATCGATGAATTTCTTCAGATCTGTGTCGAGATACTCGAAGACGAGATAGAGAAGAGGTTTTGTGTGGGACCCGGTGGTTTTGGAAGTTTTATCGACGTGTTCGACGTTGAGGAGACGAACGATGTAGAGAGATTGAGAGAGCATTTGGAGAAGAGAAACTTCGCGAAGTGCTGTTGGTGGAACACCTTCTTCGTCCATTTCGAGACGGGTTTTTTTTAGTGCCACGATTTGGCCTGTCGAGATTTCTTTTGCTTTGTATACTTTTCCGTAGGTTCCTTCGCCAACTTTTTCGAGTTTTTCGTACTTTTCCATTGGAATTGAAATTGAATGACGAATTGGATACGAAGGAATTAGAGAGAAGAATGAGAATGGAGTGAAGAGTGTGGGATATATGAATAGGGAAAAATGCAACGGGTAGTTTTCGGATCTCATAAAAGAGACGCGCTCTTTGCTTTTTCAAAATTATATTTTTATTTTTTTTATTTAAAATTAAGTTAAAATTCAACTAAATTTCGTTTACTGTGTTGTTTTGTCTGTGATGAAATTTGTTCCTAAAAAAATATTTATATTTAGTTTTTAAAACGAGTCAAATAAAATTACTTCCCATGAAATGAATCTATAAAGGAAAAAAATATAAAGCAAAAAATGTTAAATTTAAAATACTATTAGCCCTCCAATATTTCTAAAAAAACTAACGTCTCAATTAGACCTACACATATAAATGGAAAATATTTATATTCATAATCATATTTATCAAGGAATTCTTATTTTCAATTTAAACATCATAAAGTTTGAACATATGTATTTTTTTAATTAAAAAAAATCGAGAATAAAATATTTTGTTATTTTTATATAATTATGAAATTTGTTTTTAGTTTCTGGAAATTTTTTATTCGATTTTTAGCTAATTTTAGTTCTATAAAATCAAAATAAATCAAAGTTTCATTGGAATATTATTATACTTTTTTTATACACTTTATTTATTGTGTGATATAATTCTTTAAAAAATATGAGTTTAAAATTCAATTTCTAGGTCTACATATTACTTTGTTTACTTAAAAAATCATATTTAATTTATCATTTGTTTTAAACTTAACATTTTATAGAAAAAATATTCATAACGTTCTAAATATGTCTAAAAAAATCACAATATACATTAGTTGACTTAATAGTATAAACCAAAAACTACTTACAAGAAATATTATGGAAATAAAAATCGTAGAGAATTTGTATAGAAAAAAGGAGATAAATTTTTTATGTAAATTAATTTTACAATAACATTCAATTAAAATTTAATATTTTATAATTATTTTTAAAATGAAATTATTAAGTGGACTTATGTAGTAAAATGATAAATTTTTATTATATGTCTACGTAAAATTAGTTTATGCCAACATACAACTCAATTAAACTCTTGTTTTTTTTTTTATTTAGTTTAAATCCGTGAACATAGTAAATTAATTTTCAATAAAAATATATTATTTTACACAAATATTTAATCATATCTTATCATTTAATTAATTATATAAGTATTTAATGAAAAAAATATTATTATAACTCTAAATTGTGATATTTTATTGGAGTTCAATGTAAAATTAGTATATATAGATTATTGTTGTTATTTTGTTTGTAATAAGTTTTTTCGTTAAAATTTAATTGCTACTGTGAACAAAGTAATTAATCTAAGACTTTTCATTTCTTTTTTTAAAATTGTGGCTCTTATTTTTTTTAATTATTTTTATAAATTTTTAATTTTAATTTTAATTATTACTACTATTAATGTTAGGGCGTTTCTTTTCTTACCCTTAATGTTCTAAAATATAAAAAAATACACGTCCTAATTGACTATTACTAATTGACTATTATGGTGTAACATATATCTTCAAATTAGTCTATATATTACAATTCAAAGGACTTTTAAAAATACTTAGTTGGAAAAATAAAACTCTTAATGTTATTGTCAATACGAAACTGTAAATTTTGATTAGATTCGGGCCCAAAACATCCAACATATGCATCTATTTTTGGTGGCCCAATTTTGGTTGTTGGGGTTTTAGGTTAGGTAAGTGCTGAGTACACTCTTACACCTACTTCACAAGGTTGGTGGTCATCTGACCCCAATAAGCGCTGTAAAAGACCTCATTGTTTTATTATGTTATATATAAAACCCTTTTACAGCGCTTGTTCAAATAAGCGTTGTAAAAGGTCTCTTTATTTTATTTTTAAAACAGTATTTTACAGCGCTTATTTGGAAAAGCGTTGTAATAGACCTCATTGTTTTATTATGTTATATATAAAACCCTTTTACAGCGCTTGTTCAAATAAGCGCTGTAAAAGGTCTCTTTATTTTATTTTTAAAACAGTATTTTACAGCGCTTATTTGGAAAAGCGTTGTAATAGACCTCATTGTTTTATTATGTTATATGAATGTTTTTTTTAAAGCCTTTTACAGCGTTTGTCTAAATAAGCGCTGTAAAAAGGCCTTATTGTTTTTGTGTTTTGTTATGTTATTTTTTAAACAAGCTCAACATGCAAAACCCACATAGTAGTAACTGGTCACCACCAAAATCCCTTCCTCTTCACCAAACTCTTCTCCTTTTATGCATCTTCTTCACAAACATCAAAGCTTACTCTTTCACAATTCAATCTCTACCTCAACACCCTTTTTATCTCTTTACATTCCCTTTCCTTCTTAAATCGAAACTTGGTATTCAAGTTCATTGCCATGTTGCGAAAAATGGGTTTGAGTCTGATGTTTTTGTTAACAATGTGTTTTTGGGGATTCCCATGATGCGTACAAGGTGTTTGAAGAAAATCCTGTTAGAGATAGTCATGTTAGGTGTCTGATAATTATTATTAATAAAGCTCTTTACAACGCTTTTTCAAATAAGCGCTGTAAAATGTCATTTTTACTTTCAAAAGGGTCGTTTACAGCGCTTTTTATAAAAAGCGTTGTAAAAGATCTCAGTATGTTATTTTTGTGTTGGTTTTATTTGGGTTCAATTTTGGATAACTGTAACTGATCAGACATTTATTCCAATCGAATTGGCACTTAATTTACATTATATAAGTGACATTAGTATAAAACACTCAATTCTGCCATATTAGTATAAAACACTCAATTCAAATTACATGCATATTTATCACAATAATTCAGATTACATGCATGGCTTATATAAAACAATTAAACATATACATTAAGATGCCCTTCTTCTTTTCCTGGTGACATTCACATTTGTTTGTCCATTTACAATACGAAACGATGGATTAATCCAAATTCCCTCATCATGATCATCTCTAAGATATAAACCATCATCAGTTGAATCAATTTCATGTGGTTGTTGTGATGTTGCAAATAAAAGATCATTACCAACATCTTCATCATTATTGTTATCATCACTTATTTTATTGGTCGATAGGACAACAGACCATTTATCATCAGAAGGATCAGTGACATAAAACACTTGTTGAGCTTGCGACGCTAAAATAAAAGGCCCGTCTTTGTATCCCACCCTATTAAAATCGACAAGCAAGAATCCTGACTCATCAATCTGAACGCCATTATTATTATCGACCCACTTGCAACCAAATATAGGAACACGAAACATTGTGTAGTCTAACTCCCATATGCGCTCGATAACCCCAAAATATGATAGATTTGCATATATTGGGTTTTTGTCTTTTGCACTTGAGACATGCATCGCTTCAGCTACGAGAGTGACTCCACTATTTTGCATAGTGGTCTGATCATCTTGTTCTTTGGTATAAAATGTGTAGCCGTTAATAACATAACCAGTGTAAGAAAAGACATGTAAGCTCGGACCATTTGCTAGCCACCTCAATCTATTTGAAATTGATCCGGGGTCTATATCAAATTTTGACATTATGTGATTTTTTAACCATGTTACAAAACTTCGATTGTGCTCTCGAGTTATCCAATTTTGATTCCTATTCATGTTCAAACGAGATAACTGATCAATGTGTATTGTAACATACGGTTGAACCTCATCATCATTGTGCAGAACATACAATTGTGCCTGCTCCCATTCTGTCCTTGATATAGTCAGTAGTCTCCTTCCAGTTATCCCTTCTCCTGATAGTCTTCCCGAATGACGAGACATGGGAAGCCCTATGGATTCAACATTGGACAGATATTCAGTACAAAATTCAGCAGCCTCTTCAACAATGTATCGTTCAGCAATACAACCTTCTGGTCGACTTCTACTTTTTACGTACCCTTTTAATATTTTCATATATCGTTCTATCGGATACATCCATCTCATATAAGCTGGCCCACAAAGTTGTGTCTCCTTAACCAGATGAACAGTAAGGTGAACCATTATATCAAAAAACGATGGTGGGAAATACATTTCAAGCTCACACAAAGTAACAACAATTTCCCTCTGCAATGTCGGTAATTTCTGAGGGTCGATCACTTTACTACAAATTTCCCTGAAGAAGAAACATAATCTAGTTAAGGCTAGTCGAACTTTTTCAGGTAAAATGGAACGTATACCTATTGGTAGCAAATGCTCCATTATAATATGACAATCATGGGTCTTCAAACCTTTTAACTTGAGGTCTTTCATACAAACCAAATTTTTAATGTTCGAAGAGTATCCTTCTGGAACTTTAACTTCGTGTAGAAATTTACATAAAACAATTTTTTCCTTTCTAGATAGAGTATGAGCGGCTGGAGGTAGATATGTGCGATTTCCTTTCTTTACTGGAGCCAGTTCATTTCTTATTCCCATATCGACCAAGTCCAATCTTGCGTTGACGCCATCTTTAGACTTTCCTGGAACATTGAGTAACGTACCAATAACACTATCAAATACATTTTTTTCAATATGCATCACATCGAGGAAATGTCTTATATACAATGACTTCCAATATGGCAATTCAAAGAAAATTGACTTTTTCTTCCACCCAGTTTTCACCAGCTCTCCCGCAAAAGGTTTGCCAAATTTATTGGTCAAACCTTGTACTTTTTCAAGTATTTGATATCCAGTCGGTGCTAAAGGAGCTTTACCTTCCTCTGATTTTCCATTGAATGCATTTCTCCACCCACGATACTGATGACTATAAGGTAAAAATCTACGATGTCCAAGAAACACATTCTTCTTACAATGTTTCAACCGCATCCAATTTGTACTCTCTTCACATATAGGACATGCACACTGACCTTTAATGCTATATCCTGATAAATTACCATATGCTGGAAAATCATTAATTATGCCGAACAACATAACCCTTAAATTGAAACATTCTTTCTTATACCCATCATAAACTTCCACACATGTCTCCCACATACTTTTTAAATCTTCGATTAGAGGAGTCAAGTATACGTCGATATCATTCCCCGGTTGTTTGGGTCCAGAAATTAACAGAGACAACATCATAAACTTATGCTTCATACATAACCATGGAGGTAAGTTATATATACCAAAATCACAGGCCACGTGCTATGTGAGATGCTTTGAAGACCATGTGGATTCATTCCATCAGTAGAAAGTGCAAGTCTTAGATTTCTGGACTTTATCCCGAATTCAGGATACTTGTGATCAATTTTTGCCCATTGTGGGGAATCTGCAGGGTGTCGAAACATTCCATCTCTAATTCTTTCATCTGCATGCCATGTCAAGTGTTTTGAATCTTCTTCACTGCGATACATGCGCCTAAATCTTGGTATTATAGGAAAATACCACACGACTTTTGCTGGAGTAGATTCTTTCTTCTTATATCGAGAGACATTGCATTTCGGACACGCCTTAAGTAGTTCATATTCGTTTCGAAATAAAATGCAATCGTTAGGACACACATGAATCCTTTCGTAACTCATTCCAATAGAACACAAAATCCGTTTAGCCTCGTAGGTTCGACTGGGAAGTTCATTATCATCTGGCAACATATCTTTTATGAGTGTTAATAATTCTGTAAAGCTTTTATCAGACCATCCATTACTCGCTTTTAAGTTGTACAACTTTAATATCGCCGACAGTCTTGTGAATTTAGTACAACCATTATATAATTCTTTCTCTGCATCACTCAACAAACTTTCAAACATTTTAGGACAATCTCGAAGATCTTCTTCAACTGCTTTTGCGATCTCATCAACTCGGTCCGGCTCATATGTATCTCTATCGAAGTCAGTTGAAGCATATGTCGAACTATTCTCTAAATTAATGTTTCCTTTTTTTTTCTCACCATGTCTTATCCAACATGTGTAGCTTTGATCAATTCCATTACATACTAGATGTCCTTCTAATTCATCTTCTCTAACACGTTTTCCAAAACAACATTTTAAACAAGGACAAACTACTCTATTTGGATCTTTTGCATTCTTCACTGCAAACTCAACAAACTCCTTCACTCCAATTTCATACTCTTTTGACAATCGATTGGCTGACATCCATTTCCTATCCATATTATACCACCTATATAAATGCAGTTACAAAAATAATAAGCTTTCAAAACATATCAACAAGTTTAAAAAAGAAACCAATATCAACTAACAATTTCAAAACAGAACAGATCATGTGGTATGAGTTTTTGACAATTTTTGACAATTTCAAAACATAACAGATCATGTGTAAAAAATACCTGAGACAACGTAGATGGCCGCACAGTACGTAGAGGATATTAGGGTTCCCAACGTATATAATTATTTGAAAGATGTAGTTTACAGCGCTTGTGAAAAAAGCGCTGTAACTGATACGCGAAAGCGCTTCATTTTACAGCGCTTTTTTGACAAGCGCTGTAAAAGCCTTATAACGTTATGCGCAAACGTTATATGACCTACAACAGCGCTTGTGAACAAAAGCGTTGTAAAAGACTCCGTTATTTTTAAAATATATTTACAACAGCGCTTGTGTTTAGCAAGCGCTGTAAAAGTGGCGCTGTTAAATGTCATTTTTGGCGTAGTGGCATGAAAATTAGCAAAAATTTGATTATTAAATAAAATGACTATTATTTATAGGATTTAATTTATATACGTCAAAAGTGTAAAACTTTTTACACTTAGAAAAAAATTAAAACATATTATGGTCGATATTCGCAATTCATACATATATTATGTGCCACATAGAGCTAACACTAGTATGATTTATGAAAAACAATTAGTTAATATGGGCTATAATAATATTTTTTATATTTTTTATTTAAAAGATATTAAAAAGAGACACTACTAATGAACATATATTTCTCTTTGAACTTAGGACTTCTTACTTAAATTTATTTTGACATATCTTAGTTTATTTACCGAACTAGCTACACGAGACTAAAGTGATGTTATAATATCTTAAAGTAACTATAATTAAATATTAAGTTAAATAATTTTTTGATTCCAATAAATTGATCATATTTTATTTTAAGACCATTTAAATTTTTTCTTCAAACAATAATCTCTCTAATATTTTCTATTAAGAATTTTGATTCATATTTTTAAATGGCGTGGAATTAAAAAATGAATAAATTGGGTAACTATCCGATCCATTGTGAACTGTGTTTTTGGGATAGTCATATAGTCCATTATCCATTATCTTCCATGCAAACACAATTCTTTACTTTGTTACCCATATGAGCCCATATTGCCTTTTCACATCAATAATGTTTCTTCAAGATGAAAGTAGAGTTTTCTCTTATAGTATGTTTGAATGAAGGATTTTAACGAGGTAATGTAAACTTTTGAGGGAATTCAAAAATTCTTTTATCTAAATTTTATTGTTTAGATAATTTTTTTGGAGAATTTTTAAAATAACGTAGTATTTTGTTAAAGTTAAACTTAAGAAATTTAACATACCACTTAAGAACAATCAGAATTTGAAATTTCTTCATTATTCTATACATTATGTGAATCACAAATTGGCTCTTATAATTCTTTCAAAAAATTTAAATTAGTACCTATATTTTTTTTAATTTTGTAAATTGATCCTTATAAATTTTCAAAAATTGCAAATTGGTTTCTATTAAGTTTCAAAATTTACAGTTTGGTCCCCATAATATTTTATAAATGACATAAATTAAGTTGAAGCATTTGAGTTGCTTAGAATTCTAATTTCTTAGAATTTTCAATTACATCATCCAAACGCACTATGAGGCTCTATTCTGGAATGTGGGAGTGGAACTTTGAGGCTCTATTCTGGAATGTGGGAGTGGAACTTTGAGAAAAGGGAATGGGAGAGTAAAAAGAAAAATCTTTCACCTTATTTGAGAGAGTTTTTGCGGAAAATGAGAAGATGATGTATATAATTTATATATATATTTTTTATTTTAAGATTATTATCAAGAGATGAAAAATTTATGCAAACCCTTCAAAATCTTTTTTCAATATATTTTGTGATTTTCCCAATTTAGAATGAATTTGTATCACGAAAAAAATTAAACTTTCTATTTAAGTTAAGAGACAACCATTTCTTCACTTTCCCCTTCTTTCTTCCTTTCTCTAAAAACTCTCGTCACTTCTACTATCAAATAGAGTTTTAAGCTTCATTTGACTGTTTAGAGGAAATTGAAGAGTTTTGAGGGAGGACAAATTAAATAAAAAGAGATAAATTTTATACTTTATTTAAGAAAGTGATTTTATATAGAATGACAAGAAAACAATTTTGATCAACATATTTTAAATTTTTAAAGTATTACAACAATATAAAAAATATCTGAATTTTTTTTCTAAACCCTCCAAAATCTTAAGATAATATTGTGTTATATTATGAAGAAAAAGAAAACTTCCCAAAACTCCCATCTCAAAGCTCTCTCTCTCTCTCTCTCTTCCATCCCATCCTTTTTTTTTTCTTCAAATATCTCTCTTCCACTCTTAAACTCCCAAATAGATTCAAAACCTACAATGGACTACTCAATAAAATTAAAAATGCACACTAACCCTATTAGATATAGAAATAATGGTCCATATGTGAACATAGACATGTTGATGAATTCACCTTAATTAAACTTCACTTTCCCATCTTCAAATATTTCAACTCAACTACCAACTACACTACATCATCAAGAAGAAAAATAAAATATAGATTTAGAAAATAAAAATAAAAAACAGAGAAATAAAGAATTAGACCTACTTTTTCACTCTCTTCCTCTATTTATAATAATTTTAATTAATGCCTTTCTTATTGGATGACTTGGTCATATATATATTTATATAACTCTCTCTCCTTTCCTTCACTCTTCGAACTATATGCGTATGTAGTGCAGTGTTCATCTCTTATTTTGTGAGTAAAGTTTTAATGGCCAAGAAATCTCAAAAAACTCTCAAAAACACTTCTACTTCTTCTTCAACCATGGTGAAACAACGTACACGTAAAAGTATACCAAGAAATTCACCTCCACAAAGAAGCTCAATCTATAGGGGTGTTACAAGGTTAATTAATTAATTAATTAATCAAATCAATTCAAAATTTTATCTTTTTTATTTTTTTATTTATGTTTTTGTGTCTTCTAAAATGGGTTGCATGCATATTTTTAAAGACATCGTTGGACTGGTCGATATGAGGCTCATTTGTGGGATAAGAATTGTTGGAATGAATCTCAGAGCAAGAAAGGAAGACAAGGTAATTTCATTTTCTTTTTTAATTAATTTTGCTATTTATTTTCATATTACTATAAGTTTTTATTTTTTGATCTCTTTCACTTGATTATTTGATTTGATCCTATCTTCATTATGATTTTTTTTATTTTTTATGATGGCAATGGAAATCAATTGGATGCAGTATATCTAGGTATGATTATTAATTTGTGTTTTAGTTAATTAATTTTGATTTAATGTCAAAAAAATCTTTTACACGATTCATCAATCACAATCTACCATTCACACGACTTTAAGCTGATATAATAAAAATCAAATTATTTTGAAAAATGAACAATTATGATTATCTAACAGTATAAAATTCTTCGTGTATATGAATTAATTTTTTAATTTTTTTTATAAAAAAATAGTTTTGAATTAAATTGTCGTTGAGAATTGAAAGTGGCTAGTGGCTATTGGGATCAAAAAAATTTAATGACTTCAAAGTTGGGTTTGTTAATTAGGAGCATATGATGATGAAGAAGCTGCAGCACGTGCCTATGACTTGGCAGCATTGAAGTATTGGGGCCAAGACACAATTCTCAATTTTCCAGTAAATTCTCTCATCTTTGATTGGTTCATATATATATATATGATTAATTCTTTATTTGGTAAAAGTAATTTTATTCATAAATCATATATGAAATTTCTTAGTATCTTATATAAATATAAATTGTATATGTGTATGCTTTTGGCTTTTGTTTTAGGTATCAAATTACCAAGATGAGCTCAAAGAGATGGAGAACCTATCAAAAGAAGAATATATTGGATCATTAAGAAGGTTTAGTTATTAAAATCTTAAGACTATGATTATCCACTTTTTGATCACACTTAGGTCGTTAAATTAATCTAATGATTGTGATATAATATTTTCGATCAATAGATTAATATAATATGATTAGATAGAGAGGTTGAGAAATGACGAATGACCTAAATGATATATTTTGTGGTATAATTATGAATTAATTTTCAATATGCAGAAAAAGCAGTGGATTTTCTAGAGGAGTTTCAAAATACAGAGGAGTAGCAAGGTACACATGCTATTTTTGTTGCAAAATGGAAGGATTTATAATGTTTGAATTTCTCAATTAAATTAATTAGCAATATCTTTGTTGAATTTAGAAAGTGGGGCTCACCCAACTTTATAAACATATTAAAATAATTTTTTTTTTAAAGAATGTGAGAATTAAGTTAGTAAAAAGAAATTAAATAGTAGTAGTTATAATATGCAAACCAATTTAATATGACAATTAAACATATAGAAAAGAAAAATACTTACATATACTCTGTTTTTGTTAAATTAATTTTTTTTGGGTTGAGATAGGCGAAAATACTCTTTTTGATATTACATTTCACAAAGAGGAAGTGTATAAATAAAGTAAATTGCTTTTAGCATTCTTCAAAAGAAAGATTGTGTCTATGTAATTAATTATGAATTAATAAAATTTCTTAGCTAACATGTAGTTAATTAGTTTTATGATTTACTTTTAGAAACTTTCTCTTTTTGAACAAATATCCCACACACATGAGTTTTAGGTGGAATTTTAGGTTGGTTTACATAAAACAGAACCCAACATGCTGCAAAACAATATCACATCAATAAATTTTATTTAGTCAAAAGTGCACTTAAGAAGGCTCTTACATATTAACCCATGATATGCATGTGGTTGGTTATTCATAAGAATAATGTAATAATGAAGAAAAAAATTTCATAAAAAAAATAATTAAATCATCATTTTAATCCTTAGTTTAGTGTATAGTAATATCACTTTAGTCTCTAATTCAGCTAAACATTTAAATTAATATTTAATCGTTAAAAAATTATTGAAAGATACAATTTATTATAATAAAAACGGAGTTATCAAATTAATATCTATTTTGATCTCTCCATTTTTTATAATCCATTGTAATTAAAGTCTTTTAACTCAATAGAAACTTCAAGTTGTGTAGATTGAACTACCAATCAAAATAACAACTCTTGAAATTGAATTCAAATTCTTTTCATAGGCAATGTCATGTTACCAACTATGTTGGCCTTTTGATCATTCCCAACTAAAGTAACATTGACATAAATACTTTAACATTCGCTAATATAAATATTAATTTCTAATAATAATACAAAAGTATAAAAGACATTAAATATTAAACATATCTTAAAACTTGTCATTTTGTTTTTTTAATATTTTGAATCAAAAGAAATCTTATACAAAGGACCAGAAGTAGTATGAATTAATGAACTCATAATTATACAAATAAATGCATTTAATAGCATCTAATAAATGTCACGTTGAATCTTAACATTTCTCTTTACAAATTAGTAGGTGAGAAATGGGTAGCCAACATTATGGTCCATTCCTATTGATATTTACATTGCCTCCATGTATTTTTGTTTAATTCATTAAATTGGTGGAAAATGCTCTTATTTTATTTTTTATTTTTAAAAATGTTTAGACACCACCATAATGGAAGATGGGAAGCTCGAATTGGCAGAGTATTCGGCAACAAATATTTATACCTTGGAACTTATGGTAATTCCACTCACTATACATGATTTTTTTATATGGATAAATGTTTATTCACTACTCATAATAAAATATAAACAAAAATTAAATAAATAAACCAATATATTGATGTCTAAAATTTAGATAAAATATTTTAACTTTTTATAAAAATAAAAAAAATTATTACGAAGAAAATAACAGTATAAATAGCATGCATCACATCTACACCATCTTTTTAAAATAAAATATAAATAAAAAAATATCTAAAGAGTTAGATAAATCAAATACATCAATAATATTTATATATTATTTTTGCTTATATTTCATATGTTATTCTAATTAAATACATTTCAAGTCTATTTTACTAATTAGAGTACCTCAAATATGTGATTTAATAAGACATAAATTTATAAAATTATTTTCTTTTGACTTGAAAATTCATCAATAATTTTCTTTTGACAATAAAGTTCATTTAATAATAAAAAATACTACTACTATATTATTACAAGAATAGTTTAATAACCATGCTTCGATAGTATAAATAATTTTACATGATGTGAGATCATAAAATAACTATCGATACAAAATTAATTTACATTAGAAAATCATTTTTCTCTTAAGAAATAAATAATCCAAAAAGTGAACCCACACATTTAATTTGGACAGAAAAAATAGTTATAAAAAACCGAACAAATTGAAAAGGTCACTTTCATGCATTTGGTGTACAATTCCTCCCAAATTTTGTGGACAAAGGAATATGCTTTACATTTTTGGATTTGGATGCATTTATAGGTCTCATGTGTCCTGTTGACAAGTGGAAGGAAAATCTTGAAAAAGTCATACTATATCATATTTCATAATTATTTGCATCTTTTAGCATTTGCATGGTTACAAACAATTATGTTAATCCTATTTTTCCTATCATTAAATATGCAAATAAAAGATAGAGGGATTTATCTAGAAATTAAAATTAAATCATTAAACCACATCTATTTTTATAATTGATTGAACCTAATAAAAAAATATTAGTTAGTTCAAGTAGTTAATAACCTTGCCTAACAAAAATCTTGCCTAACAAAAATCTTGCCTAAAATAGTAGTTAAAAAACTTTATAGTGAATGTTGAATTACTTTTTCTTTACAAAGTGAATGTTGAATTTATTGAAAGGAAATGGGTTTAATATTTAGTTGAGATAATCTTTAATTAAATTTTACTTACAAAATAGTTAAACTCTAAAAGACAGTTTATTTTGTTAAAACATTTTCGGTTGTTTTTTCTTAAAATATGTATTTATTTTACGTTGATGAAAGACTCTTGAAGTAAATTATTATCATTAAGATAAGACGAAATGCTAATTAATGAATATAATTCAGAAAATAACAAAATATATTTTTTATATATTTTTATTGTTTCTAAAAATATAGACAATTAACTCAATTTTAAAAAATAAAATATATTTTTATAAAATAAAAAGTCTCTAAATATTCATTAACTATGTGAAAATATTTTCTATTTTTATTTCTCATAATCTGTATTAATTTTAACTTACTAATTAGAATATGTGAGATTCGTGAATTGATACACCGTAATAAATAGAAAATAAACTACTAATTAGAAATAATACATATACAAAAATAATTATTTAACATGTTTAATTTTCCCAAAAATATACATAATTGCTTACTTTATGATCTTACATATAAGAAAATAAATTTATCATATATTTCGAAAATAAAAAAATCACAAAATAAAGACAAATTAACATATCATCATAAATATCTTATTTATTAATTTTTTAAACTAGGAAGGTTAAATTTGGAAAAATAGAAACAATAAAAAACTAGTATAGTTGAATAGATTAATTAAGAGGTACCCTTCACCTGAAATTTCGGGAATGTATTTGACGGTGCCAGCCTTCCAAAGCTAATGCCAACAAGAAAAGTACCTAATTCATTTCAAAATGGTCCTACAGATAAAAAATAGTAGGACAATCTAAAGGTCAAAATATGTAATCAAATATAGTTGGTTGCAATATAGATCACCAAACTTCAACTGCTTAGTAAAGCTATTTAATTTTTAGTATCATGATATATGTTTTTTTTTGACGGAATATTTATTCATTTACCCATGTTTATTGATTCAAACTAAACTCCAAAAAAAGAAGCCCACATGTGACTTATGCATCATACAAAGTTTTTTATCATACTAGTAATTCTCTTTTGGATGGGGACTATTATTCTTCATTTATGATCAATTAGTGGATTTTAGTTTTATAATGAAATTGAGGTTTGCAAAAGCTATCGACAATATTTCTTGTGAAATTGTGGTGATTCAATGTGATTTTGTTAATTTTACTGTAAAATTAAACATGTAAAAATTTGTTTACAATTGTGAAATATCAAATTCGAATTTGGAATATGATATTCAATTTAACAATGTCGATATTATTTAATTAAATTAGGTGTTACGGATAACTAAACATGTACTTAATCCATCCAAAATGAATTATAAACAAAAGTAGGTTAAATTACGAATATTACAAAAATTAGTAAACAACTTTAATATATACAAATCTAATAAAAAAAATTATTGTCTAAATTACTCTCATGATTAATAAATTGGATCGTTAAAAATAGAAAAAATTTAATTAAATGAATGATATTTTAGAGAAACTATCACTAAATAGAAAATAAAGATGTTAATTTTAAAAAATATAAGTCATTTTTGCTTATATTTCATTTTGAGAGTTTTAATTAAAAAAAATTGCTAACTTTTTAAGTATATGAATTAAATCTTTAAATAAAAAAAATAATGATTTTACTAAATTATTCTTATTAAATATTTATATATTCATCATTATTATAAGAGAAATGTTGACATAATATTATCAATGCAAACTAAAATATAATTAATATACATAATATTAATTAAAAAATACAATAAAACAAACTGTTTCCATGACACTCATTGTAAAAAAAAGTATTTAAATAACTATACATTTATTTATTTTAAAAAAATTGGCGAAAATTCACTTATCTCCTTTCATGTCTATTTAAATTTAAGTAAACATTTTCCTAAATAAAATATACAAATAACATAGACCCTATTTTGTATGGGTGATGTAATTGAGAGGAGTTACAAGACTTTTACAAAATAAAAGAGGGTGTATGTATATTTAAACATATTTAAAGATAGTTGAATGTAATTTTTTTATCAATTATTTATTTATTTTTCTTCTTAATTATTCATTTTTCGACAGATAAAAATAAATAAAATAATTGAATTTAAAAAAATACAAAATTAAAAGTTAATAATTAAATTTTTAATTTTTTTTTTAACTTTCCAGTTTTTAAGAGAATTTTTTTTTATAATCGAACATACAATTTAAAAGTAAATAAAATCTTATTAATAATTATTTTAACTATAATATAAAAAACTCAAGTACTTCCAACTATTCGTTAAGTATTAATTGATGTTGATTAACTGCTTAGTTTAATTATGTTCAATATATAGCAGCATTGAAAAATTGATTAAGTCAAAATAATTGATTGATAAATTAAATTAAAATTTTGCCTTTACTTATGTGTCCATTATTGTGTTGTGGAACAGCTACACAAGAAGAAGCCGCCACAGCATATGACATGGCAGCAATAGAGTATAGAGGACTTAACGCCGTTACAAACTTTGACCTTAGCCGTTATATCAATTGGTTACGTCCTAAAAACAAAGACAACAAAAATAATATTAATAATAATCACACTCAAAATAGTAGCAATGATGAAGAGCTAGATCTTAATCAGGAACTTGATGGTAGTGCCACTTCAGCATCTTCAACGTTTGATCTTATTTTAAAATCATCATCAAAATTCAAAGAAATGTTAGAAAATACATCATCAGAAAATAGTCGCACTCCATCACCTCCTGAATCAAGTCTTCCGAGTCGTACATTTCCTGAAGATATTCAAACGATCTTTGAAACTCAAGATTCAGAAGTCTACACTGAAAATGATGATGATATTATATTTGGTGAGTTGAGTTCAATTGCTGCACCAATTTTTCATTATGGGCTTGATGTTTGATTAGAATGAGGAAATTTTGGACCACTAGAGTCTAACTCAAGTAGTTGATGTGTAGTATGTGTTATCATTATCAATCTCGTTATACCGAATTTAATTCTTTCTGGTAAAAAAAAAAAGAAAAGCGGAATTGTGGGTTATTTATGTAAAATGTTATTTATATCACTATATATGTTATTTTCAAAGGGTCATCAACCAAAAATAGATGACAAAGAAATTAGAAGAAAAGAAAAAAGGAAAACCAAAGGAAGCAATTTAGAGAATGTGAGATTCTTTAGAGAAAAAGGGATTTGTTAATTTTGGGTATTTGTGGTACCAATCATTTCTTACAATTGTGATCCAACAAGATGGGCATGTAAGGATTTGATTTTAACAATTTAGTTTTATCATATATATAAATGTCTCGCATCATATATATTTTTCTCTATATATTCTAGCGTGCTCATTAACTTTTAAGATTTTTATTTAAATATTTATTTTTTGAAAAAGAATTCAAAAAATTTTAATTTAAAATTACTAAAATGTCATATTTTGTTTGGATCTTCAAGATGTAGTTTACTATAAATGTGATCAGTTGAAGAAAAGAAAATTGACCTCATGCAGAAGGTGGAATCATGAGAAAGCGACCCATGTTATTATTTTTTCTTACAAAAATAATATATATATATATATATAATAAAATATATTAAATAAATTAAATTATATTAATAAAATTCCACAAAATACAATAAATGAAAAAAATAAATACATCAAATTTTAATTTCACAACACCTACAAACTCTTACGGAAATTGAAATAGTTAAACGAGTTCACTGATATTATTTAAGTGGACATAGTTGAATAAAATTTGATATATATTTTTTTCATTTAATGTATTTTATCGGATTTTATTAATATAATATAATTTTTCTTTTATTTTTATTAATATTTTATTCATTTATCATTTTAATATATATATATATATATATATATATATATATATTAATTTTGTAAAAAAATGATAAGTTAACAAGGTCACATCCTAAGGAGGTAAAAAAATATTATTTTTACGACAATTAGATGAGATTCTCTAGGTGAAAATTGAAATTTAACACATAATTCAACGACAAAAACGATGTCATATCTACATGCAGCGAGATATAATAGTGAACCAATCATTTCTCTATATTTTGTTTAATAAATGGTTTTGCCTTTTTCATCTTTGTCCTGTCCAAACTTGAAGATGGATGCACGGGAGTTGTCATAAATTTGGTTTTATTCATTTTGTATTTCTTTAGAAGATATTTGACCTATTTTTTATTTTCATATTAATTGTTTGATTTGTAAGTCAAGAAAAATCTTAATTCACCCATCATGCTCATTTAAATTCACTTTAAATGAGATTTGAAAAGTCTTCACACATTTTTTCATTTTTTGAACCAAAAATAATATCATCAACATACACTTGAAGTATTGATTTATTAATCTTTCTAAAAAGTGTAGTATTAATATTTCCTCTACAAAAATCATTTATGATCAAGAATGAACTCAACCTTTCATATCAAGTTATAAGAGCTTACTTAAGTTCATATAGAGATTTGGTTAGCTTAAAAATATGATTTGGTTTCTTTTTATCTCCAAAACTAGGAGGTTGATGAACATAAACTTTTTCATTTAAAAGATCATTTAAAAAATAACTTTTAACATCCATTTGATAAAGTTTAATAAATTTATGAGATGCATATGCAACAAGAATTCTTATTGCTTCTAACCTTGCAATTTGAGGAAATATTTCATAATAATTAATATCTTCTTATTGATTATAACATTGAGCAACAAGGCTATCTTTATTTCTAATTATGTTATCTTCTTCATCCAATTTTTTTCTAAATACTCATGTTATACAAATGATAGTATGAGTATGAGGATTTGAAATAAGAGTCATCAACTATAGCTTCTTTGATAGATTTTGATTCCATTTGAGAGATCATCTTGTTATCATCTTTAAAAGACATGTTTGTTCTATTGTCATTAGATGTGTTTCCAATAATTTGACTTTTTGTTTTTCCATAATTCATATGCTGTTTGTTTGAGAATTTTTCTTATTGAACCACGATTTAAAACGTAGCCAGAAATGTTTTGTTTCATCCCAAAAGTATTTATTAACATTTAATTCTTTGAAAATAGTTTTATTTTTCTTTCAACAACTCTATTTTGTTGAGGAATTCTTGTACAAGAAATATTATGAGAAATATCATTTTCATCAAAGATATTTTTAAAAGAAACATTTATAAATTCTCTTACATGATCACTTCTTACAAAAATTATTTTGAGTTCTCTTTTTAAACTCTTTTATAAAATTTTAAAATGCTTTAAAAGAATAATGTTTTTGTAATTAAAATAGCACCCACATGGTCGGATCGAGTACCAACTAAGAGTGTGCATTTGCACACCCTGAAATTCAAAAATTTACACCAATACCCTAATATTTTGCATTTTGCACCCCCGGATTATTCTCATGATTTTATTTCACTATTCTCCCTTTCACTTCTTTCTTTATTTTTTCTCTCATCCCTCTTCTTGTCTCTTCCATATACAATCATTGCTATGTCAGCTGCAGCCTATCACACACCACTACCAATCACTGCAGTCTCATCTCCTTGCGTTTGCATAGCACTCGCACTCGCACAACCTATGTGAAGCCTTCGTGTAGCCCTCTTCTCTGTCCCAATTTCGGCAGTCTCAATCTTGTTTTCTTTCCATCCTCAACAATCTTGATTCTAATACTTCAAGATTTTTTTTCTTGCCATAACATGTAGAAAAGTGAAGATGACTGACATGTGGATTAATCCAATGGTATGCCTCAAAACTGCTTGAATTTGACATGTTGATATATGAGTTCAACATGCGATTTTAGTACTTGGTACATGCATTTATCGTCAAGTGAGAAACTATCCAATTATCAACAACAATATCTTAATGTAATTTGAAAGAGTTGCTATATGATCCTGGAAAGCCGCCTAAGATGTCAATGTTGTTGAGAAATCAAAATATATTTTTTAAAACAATTTTAAAAACATTCTCAAGAACAAAAATTACTCATTGTCACGCACAATATTTCATATGCGGTTTATGTGTTTATCTTTTAAAGTGTCGAGGAGTACAAATCACCAATACTACAATATAATAATGTCTCTACTCAGTTCACATGAATTGTCGTCTCATAATGAGTTGATACTAGTTGAAGGCTATAGTAAAAATGATTCTAGTGTTTTGGTAAAAAGAGACACAATATATCATGTATACAAACTCAATTTATTTTTTTTAATTAAAATCAATAATAAATAAGTCATTATTTAATTAAATTTTTACTTTCCAATTTAACTGTTCTATGGTGTGACCCTATAGTCTCTCACTTAATTAGTAATAATATAAAATATTATAAACAATAGGTGGCATCTAACAATGGATCATTGCTATCAGATTAATGATAAAATCGATGTTACGCTTTTAATCTTAACGTGACAATTGTTTACTGTGCAATATTTGTACTTTCATCCTAATGTCTTAATTGAACACAAGTTATAAAAAGTATATGTTAGGTCTAAGAATTTGTTTCTCGATTCACAAGTATTCGTACAATCATTTTTGTACCCTTATATCTTATATTGGTTCATTTTGACTTGATGACGCATATTTCACATATCATTCTATCGAGAGGCCCAAGACACAACTCTCATTATGCATGGGAGGTGAATATTATCTACATCACTCATATCTCTATACATGGTTAATGATTGTTATGTTGCGGTTAACATTTGGTGGCCTGAAAGTATACAACTCTTCCAATAGGGATTCTAGTGACTTTAAGTCAAAAGACTACTCATTATAGTCACATGAGAATCAATAATAACACTTGCATAACTATTATGTAACATTCTCATAGGGGATCAATCTAGTGCAAATAGTACTTTTAATATTAATACCTATATGAAGATTTAATATTTCATATCTATGATCTCTAAGATCTTATCATCAGTCTACTCACATAATAGTCTTTATGAATTATTGTTGTCTCATTTAACAGTAAAATTTGACTACAGACAGTTTAAGAGTATTGTCACTATAATCAATGGGGTCTCACGGTTAAGTCACACTTAATATTTCATTAAACAGATGAACTATTATAAGGAATTTATTATATTTTAAATAAATTCACATAATAAATTAAAATGTCTCACATTACTATATAAATAATAGTAAGTGTCATGATACAAATATTAACCAAGGAAAAATTATTGACCTCTAGGACTAATTCTAACAGTGCCTCGTAAACTTATACAAAATTATAGTAACATAGTAATAGAAATAAGCTTTCAAGTCCAATTGATTTCACACAAAACCAATTCATATTGCTTCTATTATACCTATTTTAACTCAACTACTTTATAATTTTTTTTTATAGAAAACACTATTGAAGTAACAATGTCAATTATAAAGAAGGGGATTTGAATTATAATTGCCCCTTTTTAAAAATTCTTGTTTAAAACTGAAAGTCTAACTCAAGATTGATCTTGGTTATAAACGAAAGTTGATCTTGGTTAGTAAAAAAACAACAATATCAATTTTATCAATATAAAATCTGATTGTAAAGCATAAAATAAATAGAGATAGAGAGATATATCCTGATTCACCCAATCCGGGTTACGTCCAGTCCTCACAACCGTGAGATTTTTCACTAAGTGTTCAAAACGGAGAACGTTCTTGGTTTTTGCACCACCAGTCCAGATCAACCTTGATCTGTTATAATCTTCACCTTTCAACCTAGAAAGAATTTCTACAATCACCTTTTAGCCTTCAAATGATTTTTACAAACACACTTAATCTAACATAAAAGATAGATTTGAGTTACAAATGATGTGTATGATAAAAGTGTTTGGGATCTTGAAACTTCTCAACACTTGTTTGAGATAAATGAAAGACAAACTTAATATATAATGATTCAAAGATATAGTGAAGAGCGATGGAGTTTGCTTGAAGAGTTTTTATGACTTGTTACTTGAACAAGTGTTGATAGTATTGTAAATTGAACTTTTGCCTTCATATTCCAATTGATCTTCAATTTATAGTTGTTAAAAGGCTTTGAATATTCAGTTTAAAATAAATATATCCGTTGGAGACACTTCCCAAGTGTCAGATATATTTTAAAACAATTAAACATGTGTTTATTTGCTATCCAGAACGTTCTTGACAAAATTAAGAACGTTCTTGCTTTTGGGTTTCATGGAAAACGTGAATGAGTTGTCACATGTCAGTTGGCTCTGTTTTGAGTCAGATTTATGCAAAACTTTCTGCAGAATATTGTAAGTACAATGTACTTGTTTCCTTGCTCACAACTCATCAATTTGGAGATCAATCTTGAGGCTGTTTTTCACCTTTGGGCATTGATCTTTCTTGGCTTCACCAATGATTTTAGCAGTCTTGATACTCTTTAATATGTGATTTATACTGTGGAAAATTATCTCTTTTAATTATGTCTTTAAAAGAGAATTAAAACCATAATGTTCTTTTGTAAAACAAGAACATTCTTCATTTTGTGTTTTGTATGAGTGTTGGACTTTGACAGCTGTTGTGTGTCAGTCCTTTGTCTCAAAAATCTGATGTGCTTTACGCAAAAAGGTGCAGCAGCAGTGTCCTTACTGTCATGACTGTCCTTTCTCATAGCTCATCAATTTGGAGATTGATCTTGATGTTTTTCTTTGCCTTTGTTAATCTTATTTGATCGAATCTATCCAAAACAATCTTATGTAGATTATTAACTTCTTCTGTGATGAATACTGATGTTTTTTAGTGTAGATAGATGTACTTTTGTAGCCCAGATCAATCTTAAATTGCATCCAATTTTGCTCTTTGTAAACAAGAACGTTCATGGATTAAAGCTGTGAAAACGGAGAACGTTCTTCGTTTATATTTTGAGTTATTGCTGGATTTTGCAATTCTGATAGTTGTTGCGTGTCAAGCTTTTCTGTTCTGTACATGTGTCAGTGATGCAAGGACTTTATCATGTATGTCCAGATTGTACTTGCTTACTTTAGCCATCAACTTTGAGGATTAGTCTTGCTTTTGATTCTTGATGCATTGCTTGTCTTGCAATGATGGTTTGAAGAGCGGCAAAAATTCTAGGAATATCCTTATATGCTTTTGATGATTCCCTTTCCAGTTTGGTCTTTTTCGAGGGACGCTGATGATCATCAAAAGGAGTGCTTTGGGAAGGAGCAGCAGAGGTGCAAAAAGTGGATAAATAAGATCAGCCAAAAAACAAGATAGTTCATGTTGAATCCAAGAACGTTCTTGACATCCAAGATCGTTCTTCGAATTGGTTGGAGATGAGTTGACTTGTACTTGTGATTGTGTCAGTTGTCTGAGATGATTGTTTGCTTTTAAGTCACGTGTGCAGGTCTAGATTGAAAGTACAATCAGCAGTGTACTTTACAGCTTGTAACTTTGTACTTACAATTGCCTTACTTGAAGAATGATCTTGTTTTATACTTTTTATGAAACATATCTTTGATCCTTCGAATTATGGAATAATTATGACTTAGATTGATCCTTTCTTTTTCTTGATGAAGATATGAGATGAATAAAGCTTCCAAGATCCAATCTCTCACAAAGAAACTAGTTATTCTTGTTTATGACAAAAACGAAGATCGTCCTTCGTTTCCGAGAACTATGTCAAGATCGATCTTCGTTTTACTGCTTTTGCTTTCTTGATTTGAATGAGATATGCTTTGTAATGCTTGATACCTATCTTATTTTGACACACTCAAATACACATGTTAAATACCAAAACACTTAGAATCATAATTATAATTCTTAATTAACTTTTTGTTTATTCTCATCAAAACATTAAATTGAGATTTTGTCTCAACAACTATAACTCTAGTCATTTAATTAAAATATCAAACGGTGTCCGATTTGAGTAAACGATAACATTTTGAAAAATTTAAGATGTCTAATTTATTAGTATAATTTTTATTCTACATAATGGGCCTTTAATTAATACAATTTAATAAAATAAGATATACATATACAAAAGCTGAACAACAAATTATTTTCTAACTTGTAACTCAATGTTCTCTATCAATTCTCAATGCAAATTAGTGAAACTAATGTCTATTTCAAAAGTAATTAAGTCTAGTTTCTAATGGGACATAAATCAACTCAAAACACTATTTATAGAGAAAGATATGACCAAAATACGGAAGGTATATCTTTATAAGTTCAAAGACAACATTATACTATTTTTATTTCAAATTTTGTATTCTCAAGTCCATATGTTCAACTAAGTAAAATAAATTTAAAATTCAACATAAAACTAATTAATTATCAATACTAAATAATTACCATCTCATCACCAACTTAATTACAATACTCAACAATCATAATAAAACAACAATTCTTTATAGTAATTATACAAACAACTAACATGCATTCTTAATAATCAATGATACTAGATCAAATAGGATTATCTCAATACTCAAACATGCAAATAATGAACAGTTATTAGTAACGTACAATCAAGAACTCTAAACACACCTAAGAGGGGTTTTAAGAGAGTTTTCTATGTTACCTCTAAGAATAAAAATCAAATGAGATGAAATCCACCGTTATTGAACTTTATGTTTCCTTTTCAAACATGCCAAAACCTTAATCCCAAAATCGACTCATTCTTTCTCTATTCTACTTTCATGATTAAATCCCTAATCTTCTATCTCTTCTTGTATTCTTGCTGCCAATTTTCTTTTATCTCTTCATCCCTCCCTCTTCTCTCATAATTTTCCTTGTCTCCTTTTTCTTTCTCTCGACTCTCTCTCATTTTATTGCTCTTTTTCTTTCCTCGTCTCATCTCACCTCTCCTTTATTCTTTTCCTCTTCTCCTTTTCTTTCCTTTCTTCTCTTCTTTCTATTTTACAATGTTTCTCTCACGCACTATTTCTATTCTTTTATTCATATTTCTATTTATATTTCTTTTTAATTTATTTATTAGAAAATGGATAGACACACCTCTCCTAAGTGGATTGCACCCCCTTTTAAGCCCTCAACAACATTTTAATAGTTACTACTCACTCAAATTTTTATCCATGCAAATAAATTATACTTTATCCTAAATCTTACAGGATATAAAATTAATTATTTTTATTATTATAATTATTCTACTAATTATCAAGTCAAAGTGATCCTAAATAGCATAAAAAGATACTAAAGTTTGTTAAACAGTTACCATTCGAATTTTCAATAGATTATGCTATCATTAAATTATCACTGCATGTGATTTTATAAAAAAAAAAATATATTTATTTATTTAATTCTAATAATAACAATAATAGTAATGATAATAAAAACATATTAATAATAGTTTAGGTAAAAAAAGTTGTGGTGTTCCAATTTCACATGTGATACCATAATGGAAATTATATTCGGTATTTGGAAGAAGACAAAAAATGAAGTTGAAAAGGGATCTTATGAAGAGATGAAGGCCGAATCAAAAAGACATTACAAGAAGATAGAGATAGCATAATCAAATTTGCTATGTTCTAGGCATAAACAATTTAGTGATCTAAACTCTAAAGTGCTTTTGGAATAGTTGCACAATGTTGTTGTATATGTGCTAAACCTATTGTGCATGTTTTGCAAAAAACATCATCAGTATTTACATTTTTTATATTTTAGAGATTATCTTTACGCACCAACTGTATTTTACACATGCATCCAATTAAATTACATATAGTATTATTTTATTAATTAATTCTTAAAATATCTACAATAAATCTTAAAATGAGTGATTTGATTGAATATGTAAAAAAAAAAAATTACAGTATCAATATGTACAAATTAAATCTTATATTCTAATTGTTAAATGATTTGAAAATAAATTACCTATTAGCATCAAACTAACATGAAAATAACAATTTTTCAATTCCTTTACGAATTAGGGCGTAATATTATGAATTTCAACCTGCATGGTTTAGCCCAGCCTTTCAATTCTTTTATAACATTTCAATTACACATCTTTATATTTTGTCAAAAGATTAATGAATATACACTATCACTGTAAAACTATTTACAGAATAATCAATCATAGTACAGTTATTATCTCAAACAGTTATAAAAATGCATTGACACATCAAATCAAATTCAATAATTCTAGTTAATTAGCGGTGTAAAATTAATTTACACTTATTGTGTATATTTTATTTTCTCTTTTGTCAATAATTTATTTATTAAATCATAACTATCCGACGGGCGGGCTCACAAATTGTAAAAGATAAAATACTTGGTAACTCACAGTATCCAAGTTCGTTATAATACCCAAATATTACAAAATTTAAATGTTTTGACATGTATTAGAACATGCGTCAAATTTATTATTTAACCATTCCATGCCTCATAAAAAAAGGGTACAGTAACATGATCACACCTCAAGATGCGATTTTAAATAATACAAATAAACTACACATCTGCTAACACTTTCAACAACTAAAGCGAAATACATTTTCGAGTTCAAAAATTAAGAATCCATGATTTTGCAAAAAAAATTATCTAATCTCAGCTTCCTTTATGAGTGATTGTGGATGCTAGGATCGGGTTGATAGCAGGCTTGTCTGCATGATGCACACTGTCGTTCACCGGAATCTCAGATTCCTTCTGGTTGGTTTCAATCTTGTCTGTTGGAGGCATGCTTGTAATTTTTTCTGCTTCAGCTTTTTGAAGCAAAGCTTGTTCCTCTAATGCTTTCATCATCATTTCACTCTTTTTCTCTTCCCCTTGTAGTTGCATTTTCATTAAAATCTCAGCCTCCTTGTCAAGAGGCTTGAAATATTCTTCAATGGCTACCTCCTGCATGTAAATTGCATCTTGTTATGTAACATATTTTAATGCTACAAATGAAGCAATCACAGAGCATATATTAATGAAAAGAAACCATATATATCACAAAATATAACAGATAAAGATGTTAATTAAGATATGTTAGGTACTGCGTCGCGTTTCTCAAAACCAGTGGTTTTTCACATTGACATGGAAGCCCGCATTTGTTGCTTCAGGAAATCACGGTGAAAAGGTCATTGGGACACAAGAACGAAGTAGGAAACGTGAAACCAAACGATGACTAAACGTGACAGAATATGAAATTTGTATCCCATAAAAAAACAAAATGAAAGAATGTAAAGGTCCAAAATCAACATCAACAAAACTAAGGAAAAGTTGCGCCTCATACGGAAGTTGGCAATACGTTTTGGTAGATCTTTTCAAGAAGAATAAATAAAACTTTTTGTTTAGAAGTTGTTGTGCCTTCATATTTGCAAGTGAACGAATAGGATTGAAACTTTCAAAGAAAACTTCCAAAGGAAAAAAAAGGTAATTAAATCCTAAATTTACAGTTTCATATTTTTCCAAGAGAATACAACTTACTGTTTCTTCCAGCTTCTTGTTCAGTGTTTGCATCTCTTCAACCATACGACGAACCTCAGATAAAATAATCTGCTCAGGTACTTTATTTATAGCTGCTTTCCTTGCTTGTGCCTTTTCAAAAGAGAACATTATACGCATCAGAAATTGATTAATAAGATAGTAAATTTTAGAAAGACTTTGAGGGCAAGCAGATGGTAGTTAAAGAGGAAATCCCAAATCCACATTTATCGTAATGAAAAGTGAAGGTCAAATTCATATTTCCTCAATGTAAATAGGAACTTCAAAACAAGGAAGAAAAATATTATGAATATCATAACTACCCTGTTTTATTTAACTATTATATAAGATCTTCAGATCAGCTCATATAAAAGCTTATTCTTCTTATTCAGACTATAGATCAATGTGATGATGCCTTATTGATTATATTTAAAAGTGCAAGATAATGACCAGTACCTACATTAGATCAAGATTAAGATATGCGCATATTTGTGATAACTGTAACTGCACACACATGCTTATCATAAACAATGTTAAACTAATTCTAAATTAATAAAATCTAGCACACCGTCAATTCGCTAATGTGGATTCCTGCT
>NC_021165.2:23233166-23245545 GCF_000331145.2 Cicer arietinum | reverse complement strand
CCTGCTGTTTCAAATAATAGATAGGAAACAGTTCTTCCTTTGTCTCTAAAATGAGGCATGTCTATTGGATTTTAAAAATGAGACTCGCCACTTGGTTATTGCAATTTGAAAAGAGACCCGAATTCATATGAAATTCCCAAGTCCAAGCTAACAACACTCATATTTTATCATCCTACATGGTTTCTTAAAGAGAGCAGAAACTAACTCAGTTACTCAAGAATATAAATGATTACATAAGATAAGATGTTAGACCTGTTGGACACGATGTTCAAGCTGCAGCCTAAAAGATCGTATTCTTCGCTCTTCATATCCAGAAAGTACCCTAACATAATATAGGGCTTTCCTCCCAAAATCCAACAACTTATTCATATTGGCAAATCATCAACTCTGTTTATTTTAGAATTTTCTGCAAAAGTAAAAAGAAATGAAGAAATTAAGGATGACAACTGATTCCATAACCTCATATTGACAGACTTCATACATGAACAACAGAAGCAAACAAAAGCAAGATAAACATATGATTTGTTCACTAGTTTAAGAACACAACCGGTGTCATTTGTCAATAGATTATCAAAAAACACGAGAGCACATTAGCAAATATAACAGCCTCCCACTGTCAACATAAGAACACATGCACACAAAAATTGTCAGGACAGCACCTTGAACAAATGGTTTAAAATTAGCAAGAGCACGACAAAAGCTTTGTTGGAAAGGGGTGAAGTTCATATTTCACTGGAGAACCACTGCACACTCTAAAGTACCCAAAAGCTAACTTGCCAATCACCAGAACTACTCAGTTCTTCAAAATCCCAGTCCACATACTAATTTCATGCTGCTAAAATGCAAAAACCTTCCCACAGCCATTTAAACCTAAATTTGATATGTACTTTCTAGTTCTGCTACATGATAGATATAGCTGCATAAGTAATACCAAGAAAGTTGACACTTGACGTAAATTCAGAAAAAACATTAGGAGAACATGCTAAACTTCACTAAAACCATAACAGCAACTCCAAGATCATAGGTGTAGTAAAGTGTGAGGTGGTTGTGACTCTGAGTTGAAGAAAAGGGTTTGGTGATGATTTATCCATATTAAATGAAGTCCATCTATCTGAATATATTGCCAATTTTGAAAGAAATAAGTTCACAGATGATAGGGCACTCTAACATCCCTTACATTGTGCCTTAAGCAATACCATATAAAGAGGAAAACAAAAAAGAATGGGGTACCATGCTAAAAGCAAAAGGGAATATAGATTGTGCAACTAAAATTCAATCATCAATGATGATCTTAAAATAGAAAAACATGAAGAAAAATTTAGCATAAGCAATTGAAGATAAAGCAACATGGAAAATACACAAACAAATTGAAAATGGCTTCGTACTTTCTACTTTAATTGATTCCAGATAAGCCGAAGCAATCATATGGTCATATTTCATAACAAATATATTGAAGAAAACCCCCCAAGCTGATTTGGCAGATCAAACAGCAAAAAACATAATTTGCCAGGGTGGCCAGATACATACGGTCGTGTTCGATAAAGAAAGAGTATGTGACTTGTTTCAGCTTTATTTTGGTCAACGACTTGTTTGGATCAATTGACAAACAAAATCCTTTATACGAAATTTATCATTTTCTTTTGTCATTCTGGTTCATCTACTCAGCATGGAAAAACAACACACAAGCATCAGATTAATAGGCCCATTTAAAATAAGCATCCAAATTGACCAATCAAGTTAGGCCTATGTATATTGGACAACCCATCTGGCCTAGAAAGTAGAAACTGATTATGTTTGAGCAGCACTCGAGGTAAAAAACTGATTGTAAATGGTTTAGTTGTGTATTCAGAAACAACAAAGCATGCATCAATAGAAAACATAAAAAATTATCAAATAACTAATACTGTTATAACATTACGAGTTATACTATAATGTGTCAACAAGAAGCATATTACACAGTTTATATTCTCTTCATCAATAAACTATTCAAACCAAATATTCTAACGACACAAGCAACTTACCCCAATTTTAAATAGATGTAAAAAAAACTGACTGTAAATGCCTTTTTGGTTCTGTTTATTTATTCTAGGTATAATGTTTTCCCAGAACTAATTGAACACCACTGCTAGTTTCACCTCTGTTTTTTCCGGTTACATACAAATAGGTTGCGTGAACTTAGTTTACCACATATGTGAATATGAACGAAGTTCACGTGGGTTACGTGAAATCAGTTTATGTAAGCTATTTGGATGTAGCTGGAAAAAATAACCATAGTTAACTAGCAAAATTGTTAATTGAAAGATGCCTCTATACTTTTCTATGCTAATAATTTTTCTACCTGATTATATTTTTTACTTGGAATTGATGGAATAATACTCTTATATATATATATATATATATATATGGTTGACAAACCCTACCCAAAACTCAACCATAAAGACTTCTACACGTTAAAAAACTAACATAATTTCATTCAATGATGAAAGAATACAAAAGAGAGTGAATTCTCAATGAAACCATTGTCTCTTCCAAACTTTTCAGCTTCTAAATGTTCCTTCTTCCACGCCGTTGACAGTTAAGAATTTTTCTAGGTTAATGGAATTACTAAGCTTGAATGATGTAATAGACCTAGAAACGAAAACTGCGGGAAATTAAATTCCTAATGTAGATTTAATTTTAATTACCCTAACTTTCTATGTTATCAATCGCGCCGATTTCTCTAGCGCACAATCGGCGAATCGCGGTGCGGAGTGGAGATTAGCACAAATCTCACTTTTCCAAGACAAAGAAAACGGAAGAGAAAAGAATAACCTGGATGGATTTTCTCACTTTTCCGGCGGCCGACGATCGATTCCGCTGTGTTTCCCGGTAAGTTGAGATCAGTGATGCGACTCCAACTTGTTTCAAACGAGTGATGTTTTTTATTTTATTTTTTGTTATTTGATGGTGCTGCTGAGTTTTTTGTTTAAACTTTTTCTTTTTTTTTGGTAAATCACATTTGTTTGCACATTTAGATCATTTATTTATTGGTTAACTCTTACGTTATACTTTATGTCTCAAATTATATTTCATTTTGTAACAAAATTATTCTAATTTTTGAAGTCACTTTACAATATTCATGAAATATTAATATAATATTTATTTCTTTTATATCTTTTGCTATTTATTATTCTCTTTTTTTAATTTTATTTATTCATACTATTAATAAAGAATAATTTTATAAACTAACTCATAATTTTTATTTTCTATATAAAACTAACTACATTTTGTAACTTGTGTGTAATAATTAAAGTAAAAATGTTAATCTTGTTAGGTTGGATGCATTATCTCATCAATTTCATTATCCTACGCGAATATGATAAGAAAGAAATAAAAATTGGTATGTGTACGAAAAAAAGTGAACAAGAAAAGTTCATTAAACTTGTATTTGACTATGTGGACGTCTTTGCATGGTCATATCAGGATATGTATGGGCTAGATATTAACATAATTGAATACAAGCTACCGCTCAAGCATGAATGTGCTCCAATTAAACAAAAACTGAGGAGGATAAGGTCTGATATGTCACTTAAAATTAGAGAATATGTCAAGAAGCAATTTGATGTTGGTTTCTTAGCTATGACAAAATATCCTCAATGGGTTGCTAATATTGTCCCAGTCCCATAAAAGTATAGAAAGGTTCGAATGTGTGTTGATTATCGATATTTAAATAAAACTAGTCCTAAATATGATTTTCTATTTGCCTCATATTGATGTCTTAGTGGATAGCACTACTCAATATTATCTTTTCTCCTTCATGGATAGTTTCTCAGAGTATAGTCAAATCAAGATGACTCCCGATAATTTGGGAAAAACTACATTCATCAAACAACGGGGAACTTTCTGCTATAAAGTGATGTCATTTGGATTGAAGAATTTTGAGGCAACCTATCAAATAGCAATGGTAGCTTTGTTTCACGACATGAGGTATAAGGAGATATAGGTTTATGTGGACGATATGATTACAAAGTCTCATACTGAAGAAAATCATGTTGTTAAAATTCAAAAATTGTTTATGCCACTAAGAAAGTTCAGACTTCGTTTAAACCCTGCTAAATTCACTTTTTATGTGAGATCATACAAGTTACATGGGTTTATCGTTAGTCAAAAAGGATGAAGTGCACCCAGATAGAGTAAGAGCAATACAAGAAATGTCGGCTTCACGCACGGAAAAAGAAGTTTGTGACTTTTTGGGTAGATTGAATTACATTGTCAGGTTTATATCACATCTAACTGCAACATGCGAGCCAATTTTCAAGTTGTTGTACAAAGACCAAAAGGTTCAATGGAATGAGAATTGTCAAAAAGATTTCGAGAAGATTAAGCAGTACTTGTTAAAATCTTCAACCCTGGTACCTCATGTTACTGAGAAACCGCTTATTATGTATTTAACAGTATTTCACGAGTCAATGGGTTGTGTATTGGAGCAACATGATGAATCTGATAAGAAAGAGCATGTTATTTATTATTTCACAAAAAGTTCACCAACTATGAAACAAGATATTCACTGCCTGAACAAACATGTTGCGCATTAGCATGGGTTGCTCTTCGATTAAGGCAATACATGTTAGATCATACAACTTAGTTGGTGTCTAAAATTGACCAATTAAGTACATCTTTGAGAAACATATTCTTACTAGACGGATTGCCCGTTAGCAAATGTTGTTATTAAATACGACTTGGTGTATGTTACACAAAACGCTATCAAAGGAAACGCACTAGCAGTGTATATGGTCCAACAACCTTTAAGAGATTATCTATCAATGCATTGTGAATTCCCCGATGAAAGCATAATGACTTTATTTGAAGAAATTGAATCATCTGATAAATCAAAATGGATGTTGGTATTTGGTGCTGCTTCTAACGCATTAGGGAATGTAATTGGAGCCATTTTGATTTCCTCAAAGAACCAATTCACTCCATTTACGGCTAGCTTGTCTTTTGATTACATAAATAATATTGCAGAATATAAGGCATGCGCCATGGGCATTAAAGCAACCATTGAATCAAAGGTAAAAGTTATTGAGGTATATGGATATTCATCGTTGTTCATTCATCACACAAAAGGAGAGTGGGAAACTCGAGATTCCAAATTGATTTTGTATCATATGCATATCAAAGAATTGATAGAAAACTTTGAGAAAATCACTTTTCACCGTATTCCTCGAGAAGGAAACCAATTGACCAACGTTGTGTTGAGACAAACTCTCTATTTTAAAGTTTTGATGAAAATAAACAAAAGTTAATTAAGAATGTTAATTATGATTCTAAATGTTATGTTAATTTAACTTGTGCTTTTGAGTGGATTTAATTAAGAACAGAATCAAGCAAAGCAAAGAAAACAACAACAAGAACACTAAAACAAAGAAAGAGCTACAGCCTCGAAAAAGTTCATCACAGCATATTGTTCAAAGTTTATCTACATCGTTAACAAAGAATCTGCTCTGGAAATCACTCATATCTAACAAACACATGGCAAGGAACAAGTACAAATAATCCAGACTCAAAAAGGACATTTGATCGCAAAGATTAAAGAGTTCAAACATGGACAAAAGTCATGACGGCTTAAGAACTCCAAAATTCAAATGTCAAAGAAAACTTGATCAAACTGGGTATATGACAAGACAAGAACAAAGGAAATACAGAACATTCAAAACGGGAACTCCAGAATGATTATTGAAGCTCAAGAACGTTCAAACTGATAAAACCAAGAACGTTAATCATTCTCCGTTTTCTGCACATCAACAGCAGCCTTGCATCCTCTCTGTTTCAGTCTGCAATTCGATTCAAATCTTCTCCAACCTCCTCTAGCTTCACTCAAGACTCAAGACAAATAATGTACCATCCAAGATCAATGAAGAAATGTCAAAGAAAGGACAGAAGTGCTTTCAATGCTAAAACATCAAAAGTCAAAAAGCTGTTTTCAAAGCAACATTATTTTTATTCTAAAAATAATGTTTTGGTCAAAAAAGCATGGCCTCTCCAACAGCTATTTCGTACATCTCCAGCCTATAAATAGAAGGCCATTATCTCAGTTCTCAGCAAGAAATTCAAGTGCAAAGTAATCAACATTATACAATCACACTTAAACTTGAAATTCTGCAAAACAGAGGAAACATTACTTTCTGCAAATCCGCAAACCAGCCACTGCTGCTCATTCATATATCAGTTGCGAAATTGTCATTAGATACTCTGTAAAGAATCTATTCTCAAACAAGAGTTGAGCAATATCAGATTCTGTCAAATTCAATCATTTGTAAAAACTCAAACTATAAGAGTTTCTTTATAGTTTGTTTAAGATTGCTTCCTATCAAGGTTAGATAGGTGTTGTGATTGCTTTCTGGGTGGAAAGTAATTAAGAAAGAAATAGATCAAGGTTGATTTATTCTAGGTGTTGTAAGATTAAGAAGGTTCTTCATTTTAAACACTTAGTGGAAAATCTCACAGTGTGAGGACTGGACGTAACCCACGTTGGGTGAACCAGGATAAATCTGTGTGTGGTATTCTCCTTCCTTTCTCCTTCTTTATTATACTGCACTAATCATTTGATATAAAGTATAAACTAATTTTCTGCTAATTAAAGAACGTTCTCTGTTTTATAACATAAACCAAGAACGTTCTCCGTTTTCTGTTTTATAACCAAGATCATTCTTGAGTTATTTTCTTAAGTTTTAACAGGAATTTTTAAAAGGCACATTTACAATTCAAACCCCCCTTTCTTGTAAATCGACATTGTTACTTCAATTGGCATCAGAGCTCGGTCTCTAAAAAGTTCAAAAACACCTAACAAGTGTTAGAGAAAAGATCTAGAAGAATGTCGAAAGCAAAATACATTGTTGAAGGAGGATCCTCAAATCGACCTCCATTCTTTGATGGATCAGACTATTATTTTTGGAAAAACAAAATGCAGTTGTTCTTAAAATCTCAAGACACAGGAATGTGGCGCATCATCACAGATGGAGATTTCACACCAAGGGTTGATCAAGATGACTCGAATTCTGCTCTAAAAAAGGAAGCAGATTGGACAGCAGAAGATAAAGCTAAGGTACTTCTAAACTCTAAAGCTCAATTATTCTTATCATGTGCTTTAAGCAGGGAAGAAAGTGAAAGGGTAGATGAATGCACAACTGCAAAAGAAGTCTGGGATACATTGCAAACTCATCATGAAGGAACAAGCCATGTCAAAGAAACAAGGATAGACATTGGTATAAGGAAATTCGAATTGTTCGAAATGCAAGAAGGAGAAACCATTGATGAAATGTACTCAAGATTCACCACAATAGTAAATGAAATGCGCTCTCTTGGCAAAGCCTATACTGTGCAAGAAAGAGTAAGAAAAATCATGAGGTGTCTCCCAATCATTTGGAGACCAATGGTGACAGCTATAAGCCAAGCCAAGAACCTTGAGTCACTGCCTCTGGAAGAACTAATTGGAACTCTAAGAGCTCATGAGATAGTATTGCAAGAAGACAAACCAGTCAAGAAAGGAAAGGCAATAGCACTGAAAGTCTCTCAAGAAAAAATCACAGTTCCAGTTGAAGAGGAATCAGAAGAGAATGAACAAGGAGATGCTGATGAAATCGCGCTTCTCACTAGAAGAATTCAAAGAATGATGAGAAGAAGAGATCAAATCAAAAAGGGATTTCAAAACAGAAATCCTAAAACAGAGATTGACAAGAGTCAAGTCACATGCTTTGGATGCAACAAATTGGGACATTACAAGGCAGAATGTCCATCAAACAAAAATCCACCAAAACGATTTCCCTTCAAAAAGAAATCAATGATGGCAACATGGGATGATTCAGAGGAATCAGAAACAGAAGAAGAGGAAGAAGAAGCCAACATATGCTTGATGGCAAAAACAGAGGAAGATGAGGTAATGAATTCTGAACCATGTCATTTATGTCAACAAATGGGAAATGAATTTGATAACTTGCTAAATGACTCAAATCTCCTTATTCAAAAATGTAGTTCTCTGAAAGAACAGTTTTATAAAGAGAAAGAAGAGAAGGAAAGAAATCAAACTGAAAATAATTTGTTAAAAAAGATGATTCAAGAATTGAAAGAAACAAGAGTTTTTGAAAGTGAAGAATGTCAAGAACATTCTGCGCTACAAACGGAGAACGTTCAACTCAAAAATGAAAATGAACTTCTCAAAACTGATTTACTGAACTTCATTAAAGCCACTGAAACTTTTCATAACATCATGGGATCTCAAATAGGAATTTTTGATAAAGCTGGTCTTGGTTTCAATCAAACTCAAAAAACCAAACTTTATGAAAACTTCTTTGTCCCAGAAAGAAAGGAAGAAAAATGCAAGACTAGATGCTCATACTGTAGAAAACTTGGACATCTAGAGTTTGCATGCTACTTCAGGAAAAGGGATGAAAAAATCAAAAAGAAAAAGCTTTTTAAACATGAGAATCATCCTGTCAAGATTGTTTCAAAAAAACAGCAAAACGGAGAATGTTCTCCAGTTTGTTCCCCAAACGGAGAAAGTTCAAAGTTACAAGTTGAACGTTTCAAAAAATCTGTTAAACCAAAGTTCAACTCTCCTAAATCATATATTGCTAAACCCATTTCAAAATCAACAAACAACACAACTGTTTCCAAAACGAGAATGATATACCACTTAAAAACTAACTCTCAAGGACCCAAAACAAAGTGGGTACCTAAAACTGGAATGATATCACCTGCAGGTTGGTTTTCAAAATACAAAGAGAAAGCCTTGGTTCTTGGACAGTGGCTGTTCAAGGCACATGACAGGAGATAGAAATTGTTTCATAACCTTCAGCAAGAAGGATGGTGGTTCGGTCACATTTGGAAATGATGATCAAGCTCAAATTAAGGGAAATGGAACAATTGGTAAGACAAACTCTGCTCAAATAAATGATGTCCAATACGTGGAAGGATTGAAACACAATCTATTAAGCATAAGTCAGTTATGCGACAATGGATGCGAAGTCACTTTCAAGCCAAAGGTATGTGAAATCAAGAAGGCCAAAACTGGAAAAATTATGTTCTCTGGTAAGCGAAAGAAAAATTTATATGTGATATATTTGGATGAATTACCTGATGAATCATGCTTTATATCAATCAATAAAGATAAATGGATCTGGCATAAAAGGGCTGGACATATCAGCATGAAAACTATTTCAAAAATCTCCAAACTTGATCTTGTTAGAGGTTTACCAAAACTTAATTTTGAGAAAGACAAAATCTGTGAAGCTTGTGCAAAAGGTAAGCAAGTCAAGAGCAGCTTTCATACAAAAGATTTTGTATCAACAAATAGAACTCTTGAACTACTTCACATAGATTTATTCGGGCCTGTCAAAACAACAAGTCTAGGAGGAATGAAATATGGTTTTGTTATTGTTGATGATTTCTCAAGATTTACATGGGTTCTGTTTTTAAAACAAAAAGATGATGCATTTGAATCATTTAAAACATTTTGTAAAAAGGTGCAGAATGAAAAGGACTCCAGCATCATCTCTGTAAGGAGTGATCATGGAGGAGAATTCATAAATGCCTCATTCAAAAGCTTTTTTGATGAACTTGGTATATCTCACAATCTTTCATGTGCAAGAACTCCACAACAAAATGGAGTTGTTGAAAGAAAGAATAGAACACTACAAGAAATGGCAAGAACTATTTTAGAAGAATCAAATGTTGAAAGGTATTTTTGGGCAGAAGCCATAAACACTTCTTGCTATATCTTGAATCGTGTATCTATCAGAAAAATCATCAACAAAACTCCATACGAAATCTGGAAAAACAGAAAACCAAACATTTCTTACTTTCATATTTTTGGTTGTTACTGTTACATACTAAACAACAAAGATCCTATTGGAAAATTTGATGCAAAATCCGATAAAGCGATCTTTCTTGGATACTCAACCGAATCTAAAGGTTATAGAGTGTTCAATTTAAGAACTAATGTTGTTGAAATTAGTATGCATATATTGTTTGATGAGTTTGATGATCTAGATATAAGTAAAAAGGATGAGGAAGAAGAAACTCAAAATGAAACACAGCAGGAAACAAGTCTGCAGAAAACAGAGATTGATAAACAATCTCCGTTTCATTCTCCACCAAAAAGCTGGAAAACCATTGGAGATCATCCTCAAACTCAGATCATTGGAGACACAGCTGATGGAATCCGAACCAGAAGATCATTCAAAAATGATGACGACAGCATGGCAATGATATCTCAGATTGAACCAAAGTCAATCAAAGATGCTATTACTGATCAATCTTGGATTAACGCCATGAAGGAAGAACTTCTACAGTTTGAGAAAAATGAAGTTTGGACTCTAGTACCAGATCCTTTAGATCAAACTGTTATTGGCACTCGATGGGTATTCAGAAACAAGCTTGATGAAGAAGGTAAGGTCGTGAGAAACAAAGCAAGATTAGTAGCTCAAGGCTACAATCAACAAGAAGGTATAGACTATGATGAAACTTTTGCTCCAGTTGCAAGGTTAGAAGCTATTCGAATACTTCTTGCATATGCATCTCATAAACTCATCAAACTGTTTCAAATGGATGTGAAAAGTGCTTTCTTAAATGGTTTTTTAAATGAACAAGTGTATGTAAAACAGCCCCCAGGTTTTGAAAACCAAGCAAAACCAAATCATGTTTTCAAACTTACCAAAGCTCTTTATGGCTTAAAACAAGCACCAAGGGCATGGTACGAAAGACTGAGTTCATTTCTGATCGAGAACAATTTTCAAAGAGGAAAAATCGATACTACCTTATTTAAGAAAACTGAAGGAAATGAATTACTCATTGTTCAAGTATATGTGGATGATATCATTTTTGGATCAACAAATGAAAAACTATGTGAAGATTTCTCAAAACTTATGCAAAGTGAATTTGAAATGAGCATGATGGGGGAATTAAGATATTTTCTTGGTTTACAAATCAAACAATACGAAAAAGGCATTTTTGTTTGTCAAGAAAAATATATCAAAGATCTGTTGATCAAATATAAAATGAATGAGTCAAAAATTATGACAACTCCCATGCATCCATCCACTTCCTTAGAAAAAGATGAAAATGGCAAATCTGTCTCTGAAAAAGAATATCGTGGAATGATCGGTTCTCTGCTATATCTAACTGCTAGCAGACCAGATATTGTGTTTGCAGTAGGATTATGTGCTCGATTTCAATCAGCGCCAAAAGAATCCCACTTAACTGCTGTTAAACGCATATTTAGATATCTCGTTGGAACAACTAATCTTGGTCTTTGGTATAGAAAAGGTTCCCATTTTGATATTATAGCATACTGTGATGCTGATTATGCTGGAGACAAAGTTGAAAGAAAAAGCACAAGTGGAGCATGTCAGTTCCTAGGTGAAGCATTAATCAGTTGGTCATGCAGAAAACAGAACACCATAGCACTATCCACAACTGAGGCTGAATATGTGTCAGCTGCAAACTGCTGTTCACAAGTTTTGTGGATCAAGAACCAACTTCAAGATTACTCTGTAAGCTATTCCAATATTCCAATTTATTGTGATAATACAAGTGCTATAAATCTGTCTAAAAATCCTATTCAGCATTCTAGATCAAAGCATATTGAAATAAAACATCATTTCATTCGTGATCATGTCAATAAGAAAGACGTTGAATTAATCTTCGTTGATACTCAAAATCAACTTGCTGACATTTTCACTAAGCCTCTTGTGGAGGATAGTTTTAATTCAATCAAGGAAAAACTGAGAATCATGAAAAATCCAGAAAATTCTGGTTGAAATCTGCTTCTGCAGAAAACGGAGATCGTTTATCAGTCTCCGTTTCGCGATTCATCATTCTCCGTTCTGGAAAAAGCAACAGTCTGCTTTTCCCTCTCAAAAGTAAAAAGGGAAATCTTGGCATTTATTACACGTGCCCTTGTGTCTGGTGTTAGCATGCTGACACATACTCTCTCCAATCCCCCAAAATGCTTTTCCCATTTTCCTAGGTACAAACTCATCATTACTCCACCTTTTTCTCTCTATCCACTCAAGTCAGGAAACTGCTCCTCTTCCCACCTCCTTTTCCCCAAAAGCTGGAATCATCTCTCTCTTTCTCTAAATCACGTTCACTGTTCATCTTCTTCATCATCTTCCTCCCAAAAAACAACAATGGCTCGAACCAAACAGTCTGCACGAAAAAATGCCTCTCTCTGTACACCACCCTCTTCATCGTCCTCATACCAATCCAGAGAGCGTTCTCCCTCTCCACCACCTCGCCCTTCACCACCACACTCATCTTCCGCCTCTCCATCTCCTCAAAACAGTCAAGAAGTTCTAAATCTCATGCCTCTGTCTACCTTTCTTCCACCACTATACACTCG
>NC_021165.2:23225311-23229880 GCF_000331145.2 Cicer arietinum | reverse complement strand
TCTGTTTTATAACCAAGATCATTCTTGAGTTATTTTCTTAAGTTTTAACAGGAATTTTTAAAAAGGAATATTTACAATTCAAACCCCCCTTTCTTGTAAATCGATATTGTTACTTCACGTTGTGGCTACATTGTCATCAATATTCAAAATGATCATCGGTCAGGATGTGTTAGTCATAAAAATTCAACAAAATGATAAGCCAACATATTGTTCAATAGAAGAAGAGTTTGACAACAAATCGTGGTTTTATGATATCAAATCCTATGTTGAGAATAAGGAATATCTATTGGAAGTTTCAATGAACTTATTCTTATATGGTGATGTATTTTATAAGAGATATCATGATATGGTTCTCTTCATATGTGTAGATGAAACGGAAGCTGAGAAAATCATTCAAGAGGTTCACGAAGGTTCTTTTGGATCTCATGCAAATGGGGACGCAGTGGCAAGAAAAATCTTAAGGGTTGGCTACTGTTGGTTGACAATAGAGTCTAATTACTTTAGTTATGTAAAAAAATGTCAAAAATATCAAATATATGTTGATAAAGTACATGTATCGTCAACCTCTTTGAATATCTTAACATCACCATGGCCATTTTCAATGTGGATGATGGATGTTATTGGACTCATCAAGTCTAAGGCTTCAAATGGGCATCGGTTTAGTGTTGGAACCATGTTGGTTTTATATTTATAGTTTTGATGTTAACAAAATATTTTATGAAAACAATATATTTGACTTCAAAAAGAATGAAAGAAGATTCATGTAATTGAAGAAAATCTAAAAATAAAATTTGATTCAAAATTATAATTGATGAAAATATAAAATAAAATTTGATTCAAATTTATAATTGATGAAAATCTAAAATAAGAATTGATTCGTATTTATAATTGAAGAAAATCTTTGACCAAGTTGAAAAGAACACATGGTCAATATTTAATGAAGATTTGAAGAATATTTGATCAACATTTAATGAAGATATGAAGAATATTTGATCAACATTTAATGAAGATTTGAAGAATATTTGATCAACATTTAATGAAGATTTGAAGAATATTTGATCAACATTTAATGAAGATTTGAAGAATACTTGATCAATATTTAATGAAGATTTGAAGAAGATTTGATCATAAATTGAAGAGTTTATTTGAAGAATTTACAAATTCAATCTACACAAAATAGAAATAGAATCAATTCGAAGAATTTACAAACTCAATCTAAACAAGATACAATTTAGAACTAAACAAGGATTAAATTGAAGTCCAAATTTTCACTATAAATAGACACTCAAGGCTGAAGGAGAAAAGCATCGAAAAGTAGAAAAAAGTAACTCAAGCTCAAAGTTCTCAATTCATCTTAGAGTTCAAAGAGAGAAACACTTGTTCAAGTTAGAAATATTTTCTTAATGTTCTTTTCTAATAGTGTAGGGGTTATTATTATTATTATTATCAGTTTTGTTAGAAGCAACGACTTAAGGTTCAATCTTTTGCATCCGACTCGATAATAGTTTAGTTCTTTCTTCAAATTGGGGTTGTCAGGTTGTTAGGAGAAGACTTGACTTGTAGGGTCAAGGTGGTTAGTTCCTCAAAAGTCTAGGGTTGTCAGGCTGTTTGGGATGACTTGGCTTGTAGGGTCAAGGTGGTTAGTTCCTCAAAAGTTTGGGGTTGTCAGGCTGTTTGGGAAAACTGGCATGGAGGATCAGGTGCGTTGTAATTCAAGGTATTTGAATTAGTGGATTAAAGCATTTTGAATGAAGGGACTGGATGTAGCCAAGTAAGTGGAGAACCAGGATAAAACTATGTGTCAAATTATTTATGTTTTCGTTGTTTGCTGCTTCTGAATTCGATTACTTCTTATCTAAGCAATTCATAAAAATCAACCAACCTTCATCAAATTAACAAAAAGTTGTCAACTTTAGTAAACACAATTCAACCCACTTCTCGTGTTTACACCTTCATTTATCCTAATAGTTATTGATTATTTCACAAAATTGGTTGAAAGGGTTTATTATGCCAATGTAACGAGGAGCGTGGTTGTCAGATTCATCAGAAGAGGAATGATTTTCGATATGGTTGGCCAAATAAGATTATCACTTATAACGCGACCAATCTAAATAACAAAATGATGAATGAATTTTGTGATAGTTTCAAAATTCAGCACCATAATTCTTCGTCATGTCGTCCAAAAATGAATGTGGTTGTAAAAGCAGCAGATTAGAATATCAAGACAATCATACAAAAGATGGTACAAACATATAAGAGTCGGTATGAAATGATTCCCTTTGCATTGCATGGCTATAGAACTTTTGTTCGCACCTCAACAGGGGTAACTCCTTCTATCAGAGTCTTGATGGAAACAAAACTAAAAGATGTAGAGTGGGTTCAATTACAATTTGACCAATTGAATCCCATAGAAGAAAAAAGAATGATAGTTTTGTGTCATGGTCAACTATATCAAAAAAAACTTAAAAAAACTTACGAGAAAAATGTCAGTACTCGAGAGTTTCAAGAAGGGGACTTAGTGTTAAAGAAAATATTGTGCATAAAATAAGATAATCGTGGAAAATGGACCTCGAACTACGAGGGATCATATGTTATAAAAAAGGTTTTCTTTGTGAAAGCTCTAATACTCACAAAAATTGATATAAATGAGTTTCCACTTCCAATAAATTCAGAAACAATCAAAAAAATATTATGCTTGAACAAATAAAATGATTGAAAAATGGGTTCGCTAGGTTGAAAACCTAAAAAGGCATTCCGATGGATTGAAAACTCGGAAGATCGGTTCAGGCAAATGTTAGGGACAAAAAAATCAAGCGATTCAAGCTTGGCCAATTATTATTGCGGTTCAGGCAAATGTTAGGAAAAAAAAAATCAAGCGATTCAAGCTTGGCCAATTATTATTCTTGGAAACTGACCAAAAGTAGTTCTAAATTACAAGAATGGCTAGCATTAGTTATCCTTCCAACTAATGCTAAACACGTTCATCCTTACATTGTAACCTTCTACCTCAATTGTTTTGTTTTCAATGTAATGAATGTACAATTTTCAATGTTATCATTCGATGTTGTACGTTAGTTGTTTCATGGTTGATTATTCTAGCATTTTAAAATGTTGTTTTGTGATAATATATGTTGAAATTTGAAATATGTGAAAATATAAAACAAAATATTTTAATAATTTTGACGCTTGAAAATATATAAACGAGAACTCGATAGATTCTCAAGATATATGGGTGTGTAAGAACAAAAATAGTAATCATTTTAAACAATACACTTTTCTTCGCCTCGAAAAAAAGGATTACACGAGATGTTCGAAGAGTCGTCTTGCAAAAACAGTAGTTATCTTCATTCATACATTGAATCTTGGGGGAATAGAAGATAATATGGATCGGAGAATTAAAGAAATGAACAAGAATTTATCTATAATATATAACACATATAAATCATGCATTGTACCTTCATAATTTATTTATACTCACATATCAATGTATCTTATATTTATATTTTATTTATACTCAACAACCTTGCATAATATATAACATGCATAAATCATTCATATCTTATACTACTTTTTTTACAATCATCGATAACCAATCCAAAAACGATCATTTACATTATTGTCGATCTACGAATCGGTAATCCATCCAAAGACGATGATTTTTTATTCATGTTTATCTACGCATCGGTATTCAATCCGAATACAACCATTTATATTTTTGTCGATCTACACACCAATAAATAATTTGGATTTTGTCTATCTACTCGTCGGTAATCAATTTGAAAACAATCATTTTCATTTCTATTGATCTACGCATAAGTATTCAATTCGAAGACTATCCTACTTATCTATGCATCGGTAGTAATCAATTCAAACACAATTTTATTCAGGTTAATCTACGCATCAGTAATCAATTTGGAGACAATCTTTTTTTTATGCATCTTTGCCGATCATTTGTATACTTAATCCAAAAGATCAATCACTTATTTACTTAATTATATCTGAGGTTGCTTAATTTTGCTGCAAAACAATAAAAAATCTAGAACTTAATTTTATCTCATGAAAACGAAGATTCACCACTTTAACCTATAAATTGAGACAAAAAAATCGATCAAAGGAGAAAAGATAAAGAGCCGAAATCAGAAAAGAATAAGGAAAGAGATTTTTCTAAACAAAAAATTAAAAATCCAATAGCAACTTTGTTTTAATTTTTTTTTTCAATACATCCCCCAAATGCATTCCACCATGAAAACAAAAACTCAGAAAAATAAAACATAAAAATGAAACACATTTTTGTATCTCATCAGAAAAACTCTTTCAATTAAAATTTTCAATAAAAAACTTAGAAACCATAGAAAAAGAAGAAGAGGGAGGAACTTTATTATCGCTCGTCTAGGACCGCTGCTTCTGTTTCAAGACCTCATGCCATCACCACCACCATCTTTGATCAATTGTGCACACCTTCGTTAACCGACCACCATGACCTCCTTTCAGCGAGCCACCCCAGCACAGGTAACCACTGTATACGAAGTCCTCCGTCATCATTCTCCCTCTCTCACGTTTACACTCTTT
>NC_021165.2:23214603-23225296 GCF_000331145.2 Cicer arietinum | reverse complement strand
CTCTTTCTCTTTGTTTTTGTTTTTGTTTTTTTCCTTCTTTTTTCTTACTTGGACTTTTTCTCTTATATGTTGGAAAACGCATTGCACTACTTCCTCTCCATTGTATTTTAGGTTTAGTTTAGTTTTTAATGTTACATGTATGGTTACCCTTTTATTTACTCACTTATATGTTTATTTAGTAAAGAATGAGTTCAACATTCAAGGTCCACTTGTTATTTTTATTATTTGATTAAATTTTACTTTTTAAGTTCAATTTCATTTTACTCTTTCTTAAAATTTGGATATTTAACTTTTTAATTTATCCTAAAAAAACAAAAATATTATAATAAATATTGAAATTGATTGAGATGAGACATCTTATTAATCTTAAATATTTATAACATCTAAGTTGTGACAACTTGACAGTTTTAAGATCCAAAATAATAATAGTTCTTTACTAAAATTGGATTGATCAAGATATGACATCTAGTGAGTCCTAGTTTAAAACACATGTGTTGTGACAATTTTGTGATCTTAAACATTTTCAACTAAATTCAAACAAACAACCAAACATACTCATAAGAATCAATTTCTCAAATCCAATGTCTTTTTTCTTTTATCAAATCAAAGCTTTTTTAACCAGATCTGAATTTGCGCAACAAAACGTATTTCTTTAGAAACAATCAACACATCCACATTTTTTACCCAAGAATTACGTAGCTTTGATTTATCCATCCACCGAGAGATACGTAGGAGCAAGATCGCCTCTTGTCAAACATAATAATAAAAATATGTTGTTTCTTCTTTATATTTTAAATACACTTTTATCTTTAGATTACTTTTTTATTTTTAAAAAGATTATATTTTCATTTTAAAAAAAAGGATAAATAAATTTATATAAATTAACATTAATTTTGCACAATTAATTAAAAGCAATCATATAACGGATACCGTAGAATGCAAATATATTCTTTACGCATAATCGACTCCCGAATCTAAAATTTGATTTCAAATACAATTTATCCATTTTTAAATATTTTTTTAATATTTTACAATTTTAAAATAAATTTTAGTAGTAACTCTATTGAATTCGAAAAACACTCAAAAATTTAAGTCACATTTAAAAAAAAAATCTGGGAATAATTACAAATACCAGTAATGACATTTTTTTTCATAATGTTCATTATTTGCGTAAACATTGTCCTTGATTATATACACATGCATTTTACAAAATTTGACGTGAGAATAATGAAATTTTTTTGTTTTTCATAAAAATCTTCATTTGCACATCGATATACATCTTGTTTAATTAATGATAGACACACATTACGAAATTTGATTGCACACGGCTATACTAGCAAGTAACGACAATTTTTGTTTTTCATATTACTCTTTATTAGGTGTGTAGGTATTTGAACTATTGAATAAATGTGCACATAAACTTTTTAAATATTCTATAATAGTTTACTATACATGAAACTTGCATCATATGTTTATTAATTTTTTTGCATAAAACAGCTTTTGGATTCTACTAATTATCATTGAAAAAGAATACTTTTAATTATATGGATTTTTATGGCAAACTTAAATAATGACTTTTGCGTTCTCTTACGCATCATTGGAAAAGATGTGCATTTATATGTTAATAGCACTTTAACTATAGTTTTGGATTAGAATGGTATATGTGTTGCATGTATATAATTTTAATAGTTAATTATATACGAAACCTTAGCAACAAACAAACGTGACATTCAACTTTATCAAAGTTTTGAAGAGAAAATAATAAAAGACTACTAAGAAGTAATCTTTCGATGATATAGAACATTCGAGCAATGCATTATGGTCGATTACTGTATATTATGGACATTGAGCAGGAAAATGCTATGTTGTGGAGTAACAAGATTAATAAAGAAAAGATGTCGATGAAATGAGAAATTGCATTGTCAACCAAACTTTTCCACGAATATTAATTGGCCCAAAAATAATTCTAAACACAGTTTGAAAGAATAAATAACCATCGTTTGTAAGGGTGTGGATAACATAACTATTTGTTTTTGTTTGACATCAATAAATAAATAAATAAATAAATAAGTATTTTATCATGCACTCTCACACTTAACTCTGTCATTCTTTAATGCGTGAAAATATAATTTTATCTTTTCAATTTTCTATAAAATATTTTAAAAAAAATTTCCACTCATTTTTTCACTTATTTTTTGAAACATTAAAAAATTCACCATAATTTTCGAAATAAAAAAAGTAAGTGGAATTCGAATTTTTCATACATTCAAAATAAAAATTTAAATTTTTTTAAAGTTTCGAAAATTTCGAAATAGAAACTTTTTAGATTTTTGAAAGTTTCAAGCAATGTGAAACTTTCGAAATAGAGAAATTTTTTGAAACTTTCAAAATTTTCCTGATTTGGAAACTTTCGAAACTTTTCAAATTTAAAAACTATATAAACTTTCCAAATTTTCGAAATGTAATCCTTATTTTGAAAATTTGAAACTTCTGAAACTATCAATTTTAAAACTTATTATAAATGATTAAAATGACAAAATTGTATTTTCACCTTGATTATGGGGTGACAGAGTTAGGTGTGGAGTGCAGGGTAGAATACTCTAAATAAATATTGGTTTAAATATGTATTTAGTCCTTGCAATTATAAAGTTTTTTTATTTTGATTCTCGTAATTTTTTTTGCATTTCAACAAATACAATTTTATTTTAAAATAGTTCTTCAATTATTGCTTCTATTAAAAAAAACTAGAAGCTGACAAACTTCGTTAAATATAATTAAATAATTATACTTATTAAATTATATTAATCTAAATTAAATTAAATTATTTTAAAATTTAAAATAACATTTTTTTAGCTTGAACTCTAATCCTCTAATATAATTAAAATGTATCAGTTTTTATTTATTAAAAAAAACAAAAAAACAAAAAACTAAATCAAGAACGAATGTTCTTCGTTGTTTTTCATCGGTAGTTCTTCGTTGTTTTTCATCAGCGGTGCATCGTATCTCATAGGAGGTGAATGGGGGTGGTCACTAACACATGTATATTGCTTGTGCTTAGTTTGTTATCGTGGTTTGTCTCTGATCTTATTTTGCGAAGGAGATAAACGACTAGTGTTGGAGCTAGGGCTGTTCATGGTTGGTTTTTTTAAAAAACCAAACCATATCCATTTTAAAACCAATATATGGATTTAGATTTATAACTAAATCCATTATTTGGTTTAAAACCGGTTATAAAACCAATCGTAAAATTGGTTATGGTTAAATAACCGGTTTATAATTAAACAACCGATTTTGAAAATTTTAATTTTAAAATCGATTTTTTTTTTCAAAACCGGTTAAAATTTGATTATTTTAAAAAAAAATAAAATTTATTCATAGTTTAAAAACCAGTTATTTAAAAAAATCGATTTTTTCTAAAAAATTCTCACCAAATTTTTCGAAAAAAAATTTGATTTGAAATTTTTTTGAAAAAAATAAGTTTTTTTTTTTTATAATTTTTTTCCGATATCTTTTCGAAAAAAAAAATTTCAAATTTTTTTCATGAAATAAATTCTCAAAATTAACAAAATATTGGTAGTGGATAAAAACCGGATAAAAATCAAATCCAAATATAAAACACAAGTGGTTATCCAACCGATTTATAAATAAACCGGATTATAACCATATGATTTTAACCGGATATTTAAAATGGATGTGGATCCGGTTTTGGATTTGGGCCTCATAACCGGATTTTTTGCACAGCCCTAGTTGGAGCAACTCGTGCGTGTATGTTAAAGGTAATGTTATTTCGCTTTTGTTTTCTTCTTTTTGGGGACCAACATGTAACTTTATCGTTTATTCTACTATGATTTTTTATTTTTCTATTTGTGAGACAAAAATGCGTATTTACTTTGTTTTCGATTATTCTAATGTTATTAGTATTTGATGGAATGAAATATTTGTCTTATTGACATGTATATTGTTTTTTACTCTACATGATAAACTTTTTTGTTAGTTTTCACTATGGGGGTAAGTTTGTGAGGGATTTTGTTTTGTATTACATAAGGGGTAGTGAGCATGTGATTCGTGAGGGATTTTAAGTTATATTCGTTTACATAAGGGGTAGTGAGGGATTTTAAGTTATATTCGTTTGCACTATTAGTCTTTAAGATATTTTACACTATGCATGCAATTCTTTAAGTTTGAAATTTTTTTCGAATTGCTGTTACAAAATGTTAAGATCTAATCGAAAAATCACAAAAAATTGATTTCACAAGTTTCTTTGCATCTAAAAGAAATTAAAGGCATTGATTATGTTGATATACCTTTATTATCTTGCTTTTAAGACTGTACATGTGTTTAAATTATTGCAGATAAAATCAAAAAATATAGATTATTTACAATGAATGTTTTATATAGGATTAATATGAAAGATATATTGTTGCATTATTTAGTAAAGATACAAATGATCAAAACTTTCAATTGAACTAATTGTTGTCAAAATTGAGATAAATGACTAACGATGCAAACATAATACAATTTAAAAAACCAAATTAAAATAAAATAAACTTAAATGACCTTAACAAAAAAATAAATTAAACTTAAATGACTATACATATAATTTTATCAAAAAAGAAAAATATATAATCATATCTTAATCAATTTGTGCGGGCGTGTTGTTCAAATTTTGTAATTGTTTTGATTGATTTTGTAATCAATATTATATATATTTGGCCGTATAATTGTGGTTATGTAGATGCATTTTTGAAGTGTCTTTCATTGCGATGGTTGTTGGAAGTTGATATTTGCATTTAATAAAAAAATCTATATGCATATCTTAATTAATTTGTGCATTCCACCACCATTACAAGATGAACTGAGTGATAGAGATAGAATTATGTCGTAGTATCTGAAATGTAATCTGAAAATAGCTCAACAATATATTAAAACTCAAGCTTACAAGAAGGAGATAGAATTTTACTTTTTGACATATGTACTAATTCCTCATAGTTAGTTTTTTTCGGAATATTGATAACATATTTATTTCTATAAGCACGTTTTTTCTTTTTTTTTTTTTATAAAATTTGAACTTATTTAATTTATTTCAAAAAAATATTTCTAAAAAAATTATTACTGATAAGATCATCAATATTATATACAAATGGTAATATAATTTATTATATACGGTCATATAAATGTGGTTATATATATGGATGTTTTTTCTTGAAGTATTTTTAATTGCAAGTGTTGTTGGAAGTTGATATTTGCATTTAAAAAATCTATTCATCTCTTAATCAATTTGTGCATTGTTTCAATTTTGTAGATCTTTTGAATGATTTTCATATGCATGACACTTATCTTCATCCTCCAACTTTTACATTAGCCCCTTTTCAACGAAGTTGAGAAATTCTCTCAATTTAAATCTCTTTCAATCTTTATCAATATTTTTAATGTTTTTATTTACTTTTTTTTTTTATCAAATTAAAAATTTACATCCTATAAATCATACATTTAAAATTATACATAAATCTAAAATAGCTCCCTCTTACACATATTTTTTTTTAATATATATATATATATATATATATATATATATATATATATATATATATATATATTCAAAGCCGACCCAACACGTTACGAGACATAAATAGAAATTATCAAAAAGGTATTTTTTAAAAGTTAATAAATAAATTATTAATATTTTATTTAATAACTATAAAAAAATTATTTGATAAAAATCATTGCATTTTAAATTTATTTTTATTATATTTTTTCAAAAAATAAAATAAAACTTTCAACTGTTTTACAAAAACGTTAAAAACTAATGTAGAAGATCTTATCAGATTTATATAATTCAAAAACTTCAATGTTAAATTTAAATAAGAAAGTATGGTCAAAATAAAAGAACAATTGTTTTATTGTGTTGATAGCAAATTTCATACGAAATTTCAACACGATATTTCAAGAGACATTTTTTAATAAAAAAAAAAAAAACAATACTTTTAGTATCATAAGATACTATTTAGTGAAAAAGAATGTCTTTAATATCGAAATATATTTTTACACTATTCTCATCATAAAATAGTCTTTTGTTGTCTATAGTTGTAAGTTATGTTGGAGGCCTTTTTTTTTTTGTTTTTTGCAATGTATAAATATTTTTTATAATATATTATTAGACCTATCGTATAAAAATTAAAATAAAAAATTATTTTTTTTATGTGCCTCTTCTTTGAGTCGGCTCTGATAATATCACTATATCTCTGATAATATCACTGTATTTGATAAAGGCCACCATCAAATATTAAGAACTATATATGATATGTGTGTGTTTCTCTATATGTATTTAATATATTTGAATTTTGAGTTTATTTTTTATGTACTAGGATAAAATGTGTTACATAGTAAAAATCACTTATATGTATTATTTTAAAAGTAATTATGATTAGAGTTTAATTGTCATACATAGTCAATATTTTACACTATTGACACATCTCAATAATTAATAAATATGATTTTAGAATTAATTATGGGTAAAAGTCAAACATCTTTAATGATATAACGATTGTGATTGACTGACATTATAAAAAATATTTACACTAACAATACATATGAATTAAATCTAACAATTATGATTGGTTGATAATATAAAAAAATTATACCAAAAACATATATAAATGGAATTCATAATTTTTATAATTTAATTTTTATTTAATACTAATTTTGCCCTAAAATATAAACAAAAATTGGTCAAATAAAATTAATATATGTGGTTGAAATTTTGAAACAAATACATTCACTTTATTTGACCAATGTTTTTCTAATATGTTGAAACCGAGTAGTAATATTTATTATAATAAATAGAGATAATTAAGAGATGTTTGAATTTAGAGAATTCAAATTCCTTTTCAATCCTAAATTAGGGGTGCAAATTTTTTAACTTCATTAATAAAAATTATTATAATATCTACATAATAAAAACAATTAAATTTCAGTGTAGTAATTTGTTTGTATTTTATTTTTTATTTAAGCAACTAAATATATAAGTTGCTCTTTTTAACCATTCAAAAAAACCTATTTTAAATTAACAGCGTTAAATTTTAATAATTATCTTTTGACAACTTATAAATTATAGCACTTACCATTTGCAATCTAGAAGATAAATAACATGAATATTAGGCACTTAGTCATAATAATAATTTTTGGGTACATTTTTATTTGTTTGTATTTATTAAGATATAAGTATTAATAGAAATTTACATATATAACTATGAGATTTTAAATTTAAATATAATATATGATATTCAATTTAAAACAATATCGATATGATAGTAAATATGAGAAAGAAAGAAAGAAAAAAAAGAAATACAAACAAAAGAGAAAGAAATATGGAAAAAAATATGTACTATAGTAAGTCACAAATTTTAAATCTAGAAACAAAATTAGAAATAAAATTGAGTATTTACAATATCAAAATTATTCAAATTATCGAAAAATCATTTTTACCATAAAAAGTATTCAGAGATTTTCAAAATCTTGTTTGCAAATAAGTCATTTCAATTTTTGTTTCTTTCCTTGAACTTTGCATCAAATCATGATTAATACGAACGACATGTCGTGTACGTAGGAAAAGGTTGTAGAAAACCGGTCTTGCCGGTGACGGTGGTATATGCTGCGAATATCGACAAACAGAATCTTCCAATTTATAATCTATTTTGAAATATGACATTCAGTGTTCCACGTTAAGAAAGCACGTCCAAGTTAAAGCTAAAATTAGGAGCTTCACAACCACACCAACTTAACTTTCTATAGCCACCTAACCATACCTTTTTTTAGCATATATTTTATTTTTTATAAAATTTTAAAAAATTTAGTGAATATAAATTTAATATTGTTGAAGATAAAAATATCAGTTTATTTGAATATTTAAGTTATGCATTTAATAAAGTTTGTATTATATTGAAAATGATTATTAATTTTATGAATTTTATTTAAAAATTTTAATAAATTTTTATAAAAAAAAATAACACTATTGATATTTTAAAATATAAAAAATCAAATTATTACTTAAAATTAAAACAAATAATCAAATCAAAAACGAAAAAAATAAATAAAAACTAAAATATTAAAATTAAATTAAAGAACTTCAAGTGTTTCTGTTTAATATATATATATATATATATATATATATATATATATATATATAAACTAACAAATTATTATTTTACTTCAAGTTAACTTATTAAATATATTTGACCAAATATAACAAAGAACCTTATAGTAAAATAAAAAAAAGAACCTATCATGCAATTAGTATAAATTTTTATTTTATAAAATATATCTAATAGTACTTTAAGTTACATGAAAATAATATATTAGTCATTTAATTTTTCTTATTAAATTATTCTTTTACGTTTGTAAATGTTTTACAGTTGAGTTTTTTTTAATTCTATCTTCATTTGAAGAATTTTTAGTTATAAATTTTTAAAATTATACTATGATTTATTTTATCAATCATATTAAAAACAACAAAATAAATTTTTATGAAATTTCATAAAATAAATTAAGAGAATTTTACGTTTACTTTTAAGAACTATAAAATATCTCTCACTAAAATTTTAACTTATTTAATTATTTTTTAAAAATTTGATTGAATGTCTATGTTTTTATGATTACATGAGTTATTTGAAAAAAAAATCAATTTTAGTTAGTTTAAAATTATAATCAATTGTGTCAGTATTTACAAATATAAATGACTAATTTGATACAAAATAAATAATTAATTTGATACAAATAAAAGATAATTGATGTTATTAATTTTCACTACATGTTTAATTATGTGACGACTAAAATTAATTTTAATTGAAAATATATTAAATACAAAATAATTTATATTTAAATATATTTAAGTGAAAATAAATTTTCGTTTAAATATCATATTTGAACTCAAACATATAAATCTAATTTTCCAGTTACAATAAAATTTTGAGACAAATTAAATTGTTTCTCTTTAGTGCATGTTTCCATCTAAAATTCATTCTTGGGAGGGAGGTGCGGACAACCAATTTGTTTTTTTTACATTTTTCATTTATTTTATTTGTTTTAAAAATTTCTGAAAATAATTAAAAAAAACTATTTATTTCAAATTTTTTATATCACAATTTTTTGCTTTAAATTTCTTTGGAAAAAAAAATGGGGTGTTAAATTGACACATCACCAAAGAATAATAAAGAAAAATAAATAATTTTTTTTGTGACGTTTTAATTTTTTTCTGAAATTTTTAAAATAAAAAATGGTAATTTTTTAAAATAAAATTATTTAAATTTAAAAAAAATTATTAAAGTGATATTAAATAATTTGTAATTAAATTTAAATTTCATATTACTGCAATTCTCATCTTTTCACATCACTAAATTAAAACTCAAATTTTAAAAAAAAGAGCACATATCTAACAATTTTAAAACTTGAAGACCAAAATTTCTGAAAAATATATAGTTGACCAAAATTACATATTTATTAAAACAGGGTTAAAAATTGCATTTTGTAATTTTATAAATGAAATAGTGTATAAATTTTTGAATTATAATTTAAATATGATTGAAATAAATTTTTTATTTCTATAAAATGTATCATATTTTATTTTTAACTCATCTAAAATTTTTCTTAGAACAATAATTCATCAAATTTTTATCATTAACTTTAATATCTATTTCTAAATCAATTTACATGTATTATCCGAATTTTTTTAAAAAAATTGTATTTATGTTTACCTTTCTTCAGATTTTTTCTTTCTTTCTTTTTTTTTTTTATTAATTTTATTACGGGAAGGTTTTATCTTACAACTACACAAGTTAACATCTTCGCTTTTTCGGGATTTTGATGCATATATCCTGTTCTTTTTTTTTTTATTCCCTATCTACCCTAGTTTGAAACAATATTCCTGAAATGCCCTACTTTTTCGTTTCTTCAGGAAGTCGTTCCCTGGGGAAGCGACCTCTTGAAGAGGAAATTTTGCAATGTTAATAGGGGGTCGTTTCCTGGAGAAGCGACCTCCCACTGGGTTTTATTTTATTTTTTTTGTTATATTTTAAAGTTACTTTATTATTAAAATTATTAATTTAATTATTTAAAAAATAAAATACTAATATTAAATTACAATAAAGTATAGTAATAAATTATAAATAAAATTTATATTTTAATTATTATTATTATTATTATTATTATTATCATTATTATTATTATTATAATAAATAATTATTATAGGTATAATTAAAAATTATTATAATTAAAGTGATTAAATAAATAAATTAAATGATAATAAAAATTAAATAATGATAACAATTAAATGAAAAGAAATTTATATTGATAACATGAAAATAAAATGAAATACATTAAATTATTAATTTAATTATTTAAAAAATAAAAATACTAATAATTAATTAAAAATACGTTAATAATTAATTATTAATAAATGTTATATTTTAATTATTGTTATTATTATAATAAATAACTATTATACTTTTAATTAAAAATTATTATACTTAAAATGATATTAAAAATTAAATAATAATAACAATTAAATGAAAAGAAATTGATATTGATAACTTGAAAACGAAATGAAATACATTAAATTAATAATAAAAAAGTACATCAATCAAATTTGAAAAAACAAAATACATTAAATTTATATCAATGATGTCCACCTAAATGACCC
>NC_021165.2:23192391-23209117 GCF_000331145.2 Cicer arietinum | reverse complement strand
ACTGGGGGTCATTTAGGTGGACATCATTGATATAAATTTAATGTATTTTGTTTTTTCAAATTTGATTGATGTACTTTTTTATTATTAATTTAATGTATTTCATTTCGTTTTCAAGTTATCAATATCAATTTCTTTTCATTTAATTGTTATTATTATTTAATTTTTAATATCATTTTAAGTATAATAATTTTTAATTAAAAGTATAATAGTTATTTATTATAATAATAACAATAATTAAAATATAACATTTATTAATAATTAATTATTAACGTATTTTTAATTAATTATTAGTATTTTTATTTTTTAAATAATTAAATTAATAATTTAATGTATTTCATTTTATTTTCATGTTATCAATATAAATTTCTTTTCATTTAATTGTTATCATTATTTAATTTTTATTATCATTTAATTTATTTATTTAATCACTTTAATTATAATAATTTTTAATTATACCTATAATAATTATTTATTATAATAATAATAATAATAATGATAATAATAATAATAATAATAATAATAATAATTAAAATATAAATTTTATTTATAATTTATTACTATATTTTATTGTAATTTAATATTAGTATTTTATTTTTTAAATAATTAAATTAATAATTTTAATAACAAAGTAACTTTAAAATATAACAAAAAAAAAAAAAATAAAACCCAGTGGGAGGTCGCTTCCCCAGGAAACGACCCCCTGTTAACGTTGCAAAATTTCCTCTTCAAGAGGTCGCTTCCCCAGGGAACGACTTCCTGAAGGAACGAAAAAGTAAGGCATTTCAGGAATATTGTTTCAAACTAGGGTAGATAGGGAATAAAAAAAAAAAGAACAGGATATATGCATCAAAATCCCGAAAAAGCGAAGATGTTAACTTGTGTAGTTGTAAGATAAAACCTTCCCGTAATAAAATTAATAAAAAAAAAAAAGAAAGAAAGAAAAAATCTGAAGAAAGGCTAAATTCCATTTGTCCTTTAACTTAATTTCAGGTAACGTTTTAGTTCTTTATTTTTTTTTCGACTTGGTCCTTTATTTTAATTTTAAGTGACAATTTGATATTTTATGTTTTAAAATTTTAATAATGATATTATTTTTTATACAAAAATTCAAAAAAAAATTAATTAAAACTCATAAAATTAATTATATTCTTCAATATAATACAAATTTCATCAAATTCGTAACGCAAATCTTTAAATAAATTCATATTTTCATATTTATTTGATATTTTTAGGAATAAAGGACTAAATCGAAAAAAAAAATAAATAAAAGACTAAAATGTTATCTGAAATTAAGTTAAAGGACCAATTTAGCCTAAACGAAATAAGTGTGAGTGTGATGCCAAGTGAGAAATGAAACACAACAAAAAAGAGAAAACATGTGCACGTTCTTCAACAAAAAGAGAAAACATGTGCACGTTCTTCTGTTAAGTTACTGTTACTGTTAACTCTTAACAGCAACCACTTTTTCAATGGCTACTCTCTCTCTCTTCAATCTCACATCGATTTCTCCCGCTTTCAGATTCAAAGTCTCCGCCATGGCACCTTCCGTCGTCACCACCAGAGTTGCTCCCGCCGTCATTGTCGGCGGTGGAAGAGTTGGTAAAGCTTTACAAGGTATGGGTGATGGTCAAGATATTCTTCTTCGACGTGGTGATTCTGTTCCTATTGATTTTCAAGGTCCGATTTTGGTTTGTACTCGTAATGATGATCTTGATTCTGTTCTTAATTCCACTCCTCTTTCCAGATGGAACGGTACACTTCCTTTTTCTTTCTTTTTTATTTAATGCTCATTTTGGACTTTGTTGGATAAAAACTGCTTTTTGTGTAAGTTTATGAAAACAACTTGTTATAAAAACAGTTTATAACTTATATTAAAAAACAATTTGATTTTATTTTTCCTGCACTTAAATTGTAAGAACTTATATTATAAGCACTTAATTAACCTGTTTATTCATTCATAACCTAATAGTTCCATAAGTATCACTATCTTTAGTCCATGATGTTTTATATACGGAAGACGTGTCTGTGTTTGACACACTCATTCTTATGACACTGACATGCATATTTGATTTTGAAGAATAGCAGGACTAATAACAAGACAAATTTGACAAAACTTTAATATTTGCTTGTTAAATGTTATAGACTGTATTATTTTTATGCAAAAGAGAGAGTGATATTTGAGGGACTAAGACTAAATTAGTGGTTTATTTTTTATGGAGAAAAAGTAATTAGTTGTTTGTTATGATTGATTGGTATGGCAGATTTGGTGTTTTTCCAAAATGGAATGTTGGAACCATGGCTTGAGAGTAAAGGTTTGAAGGAAGGGAACCAAGTGTTGGCATATTTTGCTGTGTCAAAACTTGGAGAGTCACCTATTGATGGTAAGACTGATACCAATCCTGAAGGATTGACAGCTGCTTATGGCAAGTGGGCTTTGGCTGTTTCTGAAAGATTGCAAGCTGGAGGCCTCTCTTGCAAGGTAGTATATTCTTATTTAATTAATCATATCTTGCCACTTGCAAAGTTTCTTTTTGGTTTTTTGTCTTTCACAAAAACATATTCGTGGGGCCTGTTTTTTCTTTTTGGGAGGTTCTGTGTTCGATCCCTGCTGCTAACAAACTAACCACTAACGCTCGCCTTTTAAAAATTTCTCATGAATTATTATCTTTTTAGTACACTTAACATTATTTTTGAATTTGGATTACACCATTTTAGTCGGAGTTCGCAACCCTTAGGTGAGGATATGACGACTTCTATTTACAGCAACAACAACAACAATGAATCCTTATTGTACTGAGTATGGTTAGCTAAATGGATCAAACGGCACCATGATGTGGGACTTTTTTCTTTTGGGGAATTTTAATTTTAATGTCTTAATTCTCATGAGTTATTATGTTTTATATGCCTAACATTATTTTTTAATTCGGATTAGACTATTGAAGTTGGAACCCTTCAGTGAAGATCAGACGACTTCTGTTTTAAACTTGGAAAATCGGATTTGAAAAACAAGCTTGATTGACTGCAATTTTAAGCTCGATAAATTGGATTTGAGAAATAAACATCAATTGCAAGTCGTCTGATCTTCATCTAAAGATTTTGATGGCTTGAATGTATGATTTTTCTAAGCATGTGACAAAGTCCAAGACTCCAAGTTCAGATTAGCTTTTCTAAATCAAAACAAGTTTATGAATTTCAGGCATGAAAAATCCTTGATGGATTTGTTAAAACACTATTATTTGAAAAATACTGTGATTTTTTGTTTTGTTGAGAATTTTGTTTTCAAACTTAACTGTCCTGAAAATCAGGTTCTGGACAAGGAAGCGTTTGAAAAGCAAATGTTAGAGAAGCTCATATGGATTTGTTCTGTCATGCTTGTTGGAGCACGTCACGGAGGGGTTCCTGTTGGTTATGTGGAAAAGGAATTTCACTTGGAAGTAAGTGAGCTTTGCTATTGCCATTTCTCAAAGTTAATCTGCTTATTTTGTCAATCATCATTTTCTTGCTTTGAAAGACAATATTATTATATGCATGCATAGATTAAAAGTGTGTAGTTAATTCAATAGTTAGTGATTGCAATCAATGACGTGCTCGTCTATCTGATTTTTCTATTGTTTTTCGTTGCATATATATTTTATTCTATAATATATATTTTATTTTAATTTGTTTGTTAATTCTATAGTTGGTGATTGCAATTATTGTCCTTCATGTATATGAATGTTGTGTGTGTATTACTATCATGTAGAGATATTTGTATGTATATTTTTCTTCTTTTATCCAAAATGAAAAATCAGTGTCCTTTATCATTTTAGTATTGCTATGTGCTACATTATTAAATGGTTTTTACTTTGTCCTATATTAATTCTTGTGTGCAAGTAGGGGCACAAAAGATTAGGTAGTGGCTCTGAGTTTTTGGTGAAATCAAGTTAACATGAAATATGTTCAAAGTTCAATCTATTTATTCATTTGTTATGGTTTTTGTTTGAAGGGTTGATCCTATATATAAGGAGCTTGTGTTCAAAATGGATTATGTATGTTTATGTATCATTGATATTTTAGATTGAAGATGTGTTTGGTGTCCGACACCGATACATGTAGATTGCATTCACTTACCTCAACGTTTTAAAATTAATATCGGTGTGTTAGTATTGTGTCTGGTGTTCGTACATGTGTCAATGCTTCATAGACCTATGTGTCTTGGATGAAATCTAAGACATTTACAGAATACAGATGAACAATGTTGCAACTGTGAAATTGAACATAAAAAAAAACAGTATCAGAACGGAACTAACTGGTGTTTACACTTCAGTTGTGTAGCCTGATAGCAGAACTAGCATCAGCAGCGGCAAGTGAAAAGGGGTTGATATTTGAAGATGCCATGGAAGACCGATTGTGTGCGTATTCTCGAGCTGTCGCACACTTTCCCACGGCAGTTAAGGAGGTAAATGGTGCAATTAATGCATTGAGTATTTTGTTCACAATATAACACTCCTTCCGGCTTATATTAAGTGTCATTTAAGGTAATGCATTTTCTTAAGAAAGTCATGAGTCTACTATTTCTATGATTAAATTAGTCTCATTTAGTAAAGTATCCTTATTAATATAATAGTTAATAGAGTACTCTCTTTGTCCCTAGGTGTAGGACCCTATTGCCTAAATCACATGAATTGAGAAAAGTTGGTACTAGTATTAAATTTGTTGACATTTGCAGTATTTTTTTATAAGTTTACCATCCAAGAGATAATTAGTTTATGACTTCATATAATATTTATTATAGGTTGTAGAAAAAGATATAATATAATTAAAAGTATGTTAGTAAATAATTAATTAATTAATTAATTAATGTTGTTGAAAATATGATAATGCTCCTATGAAAATGGATAAAAAAATCTCAAGATGGTCTTGTATTTAGAAACGGAGGGAGTAGTTAGGTAGATTCAGATACAGTGAATAAATAAGAGCTCATTAGTGGAAAAATGTAATTTGATTCTTCTTTGGTATTCTAAATCTAAAATAACAAATAACATGAGACAAATAAATATTTCACATGTCACTTAATATGAGATGGAGAGAATAATTGTGATATGAACTCTTATTTAGTTATGTTGGCTATGGTTGCAGTTCAAATGGAGGAATGGTTGGTTTTATTCTCTTTCTGAGAAAGCTATTGCACAAGGCAAGCAGGATCCATGCCCTCTACATACTCAATGGCTCAAAGATTTGAAAATTGTATAACACTTCTAGTTTCATTCGTCACTAGGTTACTAGCTTCCAATTAGCTATGTGTAGACTTTTAGTGACTAGCTTGAAAGAGTAATTAGTTACCAACTTGTAGAATTATACAAATATAGGTAATGATGTTCATATTTCGTTTCCTTTCATCATATTGCTTCGAAACAGTCGTCATTGTGGTCATGGTGAGCTCTTGAGACTTGATTCAGTTAACTTTTTATGCGCAAAAAATAAAAAGGGAAATAAAATAAGATTCATATTTTTTTACATGAGATGAGAGGCTTTACAAACCTTTAAAACAAGTTTGGGGATGATTTTGGTCTGGAGAGGCTCATAAGATATTTGCAACAATTGAAAGAAGATATATGTGGAAGGAATACACTCTCTTGTATTGTCAAATAAAAGGAGGTATAGAAGTTATGTTGACAAAAGAGCAAAGTCCCAATCCAAGATATTGTTAGATATTGGCCCCATCAGACATCTACACCAAAATTGACACAGTCACCTTTAGCTAAAGTATCGACATAAGATAAAACTTATGTGCATTTTAACTTAATCAACTAAGATTTTATCAAATTCCGTCATTTTTTTTTCAAGTTTATTATAAGCACAAAAGATATATACTTAAGTTTTTTTTTTCTTTCTATTAGTGGCATAAGGTATAAATAATACAAAGAGTAAATTACAAATTTGGTCTCTTTTGCTAATATCAACGACGGTGAGTAAAAGGGTATATATTAGATTACAAAATAGATGTTGATAACATATATAAGTAGTATAACAATAGTGTGTTTTTTTTATTACTAAAGTGTGCTTTTAGAGCATCGTAACTTTTAAAATGTAAAGAGAACTAAATATTTAAAAGCATAAAATTAATCATTTGTCTTAATTTTTACTTTAATTTCTATACATTGTCAATATAAAAACACAACAATTAATCTAAATATTTAAAAGCATAAAATTAATCATTTGTCTTAATTTTTACTTTAATTTCTATATATTGTCAATGTAAAAACACATAACAATTAATCATTTGTGTAATTTTTACAGTTATTATTATTATTATTATTATTAAATATTTTTAATGAGTTGATAGTTATGATTTATTAAAGTATACAAATTATTTACAATGAATATGCATGTATGTGAATTAAATCTTTATTACTATAATAATTATCCAATTTTTTATATTATCTTTACAATTAGGAAATATTATGTCGTTGACTCTTCTTTTTACGATTAAGAAAGACTATACTTCGTTTGTTTATCTAACTCAAAAACATATTATCTTTATATTTCATTATACAAATTAAATATACTTTTTTAATTATTCTCTAAAACAAATATAGAAGTATTCATTTGATTAGTTGAACTTAATTACAATGCTCATTTTTTAGTTCTAACATTGTACCATAATTTTCTTTATTAGGTTCATATTTCTTAGCTCGCAATATTTCTTAGTTTGATTTGTAGGGTTTGTTCCTTTTTTCTGGGTATAGACGTAGACCCTATCTTATTAAAAAAAAAAAACACACAATTTTTGTTTTTGTTTTTAAACAAAACTTTTCCATTTTACATTAACTAAAATATGATTTACACAACTTTTAAACTATAGTATGTAGACACCTACAAATATCTAACTATAATATATCTAAACGGATACTATTAGAATATCGTATCATTATTTTTTGGGTACAAATTAGAATATCATATCTAGCTAACATGAAAAGTAAGTTGCTAAAGTTTGCATACTAAATATATATTAATATGATCATCACACTCATATGGTATCATTTTTTTGTTTTTTAATTTAAGGAGCGAAAAAGTATATTTTGTTATCAACAGCAGTAGTATGAATAGATTATTATTAAAATAAGAAAAGTAAATTGATATGATTTCACATAGTTGTTAATCTTATCTTATGTTTATAATTATCCAAAATCCAAATGGGGATAACAATAAACAATGAAGTGTAAAAAGGGCAAAATGTGATATAGAAATCCGTGAGAGAGAGAGAGAGAGGAGAGAGAGAAGCAAATGGGTGTTAGGAGGAAAAGATGGGCCCGTGAAGAAAAGATGGGCCCATGTGGCCGTGCGCGTTGAAGGACAACAAATAAGAGACTTCCAAAATAACTTTTTTTTGCATCCACCAATCCAAACAATCCACCTACTTATATATATATATAATTTTTTTTTAAATTTACTTTTTATGATAATCCATCACGAATAGAGTATATGTATTATTGAACTTAGTTTATATGCTAATCAAATCATAATTTAAGGAGATATTTTAAGAAATATCATGGTAGATGGATTATATTGTGTGATTTTATTGAATTTATTTGTAAAATTTTTTATTTATATTAATCATAATTACTTATGCGATCTGTTAATTTAATTTAAGATAATATTTTAGTTATTTATTATTTATTTTTTTATTTGGTCTTTTATTTAAAAATTCATCTTTCTTTTGTTATTTTTATTGATATGATGTAATATAAGTAATAATAGTAGCAGATATTTAATTTATCTTTTTTTAGACAAAATATATTGGAATTCAATTATATTTTATTTATAGCAAAAAAGTATATATCTTTTATGTTAATTTATTGAGAATAAAATATTTGATTTTAGTAGATATTGTAAAGTATTAATTTATTCACGAAAATATAACATATTTATTGGATAAATTTTTCTTTAATTAAATGCAAGTTTTTCTCAAATTTAAAATTGGAGATGAAAATAAAAATAAAAATATTAATATATATTCTATATATGCATTCATATTAACAAAACTGGTGCCTCTTCTTGTAACTAACATATTTTAAAATTACAATTATATTATCAACTTTCTATCACTAGTTATTATAATATATTTTTTCAATACTCATAAAGCATCTAGAGAGACATTTGTAAATGATTTATTAAATTTTTTACATGAATAATAAAATTTAAATTCAATTTTTATAAAAAATAAGTTAATTTTATATTAATAGACCGATCTAAAATGACAATATACTATTATAATAAATAATTTAAGAACTTAACGCTGAAATTCAAACTTATTAAATATAAAAAAATATCTTAAATTTAAATTCAAATTTTAATATACAAATATTCTTATAAATATAAGTTGAGTTGTACTTACGAAATAATTTATTTAATTAATATATATATATATATATATATACATTATTAATATAAATATTTATATACAATTAACAATCACAATTATGAAATTTATAAATTAATTAAAATTAAAGTCAATAAATTGTGTTCCATATAAAATTTATCAACAACGTATACATATGTTTTCTTTTTCTACACATCAAAATTAAGTTATGTACTATATCTCATTATCAATTAAAAATTATGTACTATAGGCACAAGTACTTTACTAGTTTAAAGTAATTAAAATTAAACTCAAATGATATTTTACCATACAAAACCAATTAACAATATTAAATAAATCAAAATTAAACTATATTCTATATAATCATATTAACTTATTTATAACATTTATAAATTGAATAAAAAAAACATAGATCATTCATATATACATGCTTCGATGCATTTTCTCATTTTATTTTTTCTTCACATAACCAAAAAACCAGACACAAAATCAAACAATTTTGTTGCGGCTCATCTCTCAAACCTCAGTCTCTTACAACATCACAACCTTAGATTCTCCGAGCAACTCTCCAATTCTATAAAACAACAACAACACTCACACTCACACTGTTTTTTTTCTTCTTTTTCCTATAGTTTTTGATTTTTTTTTCTTTATGTACCTATCATATGATTTTTCTTCCAGATTTCAGATAGGTATGTTTACCATTTTGTCTATTCTCTCTTAGATCTTTCTCATTTCCTTTCTTTTTCTATTTTATGCAAATTTTCAAACCCTTTTTATTATTCTGTGTTTTTTTTTTGTAGTGAAAAAATGAATATAACATTGAACTTTGAATATTACTAGACTCACTGTTTTTGAGATCGTAGCTTCATTATTTAGATCGTTCAAATTGTTATGTGGGTCTGTTTTTGCTCTTACCCTTTGCTTAAAAACTTGATTTTTTAGTTCCATTGTGTATGACATTGTTTCTTGTGAGTTTTTTGCTCTCAAAAGCATGAAATTCCTTTGAAAGTTTTCATTTTTTGGATGTAATTTTGATTTTTTTTTGGATGCTTGTTTTGTGCTTGATTGATGGGTTGGATAGTCATGGAAGCTTCCTTTTTTTTTTTTTTCTTCTTTTTTTAATATATTTGATTTGTCAATTTCTTAGGAATTATTTAATCTACCAAGAATTTAAATGCCAACTTGTAATTATGTTTATATGTGACTTCCACCATTTTTAATGTATGGAAAAAATGGATCCAGGGTCCCTTGTTTCATGGTTTACAGATTGGCATAAGTTTGAAAAAATGGGGGTATTGACTCTTTTGGATGTTGACATTAAAAAAGTTTATACATAGAGACACCGGTTATCTTATAAACCAATTTTGTAAGGATGAGTTGGGTCTAATATAAAAATTTAATATGGTATCAGAGTCTGATAACTATTTTGTTTGTTTGTGAAACTAGTGATTGTTGCAGACTTGATTTATCTTGAGTCTTGCTTCGTTGTGCACCAAAAATTGTTCCACTACAGGAATTTTTCTCTGATAAATTTTAGTATCAGCTCTTCTTCATTAATATATTCAATAATCAGTGTACTGTTAGTGCATGAAATTTGTGGGAGGACAGTGATTATGATAGAATGTGTCTGTGTAATTATTTGTGTAGAAATGCTTTTTTTCTTATTGGGATGTAATTGTGTAAGAACTGATGAACAGTATGCTCTTTTGGTCTTTCTTTGTTCTATGGATTCGTTTGTCTTCTCGTAATGTTGTTGGGGAGTTGATATATTCAATAATCATTTGTATGTGCGTGCGTTGAAGGTGCTAGGAAGTTGACTATCATATTCTTTAGTTCTTCTCAATTGTTTGTAGTTATTTGAGTGGCGATCGACACGTGATTTGCTTGATATATGATTGGAAATGGTTATGTTCATGTTTTTGTTGCCACGTTACATTTGGAATATTACGTGTTAATTTTAAACACGGTTTGTTATGTTCTCAACACTTTGACTGGCAATCTACGTTAGGTTTATGTCAGTTAAGAATATAAAGCGACAAAGTTTGTTGTAAAGCTTAATGTTGCTCTCATCATTATTTGAGTTTTATTTTATCTGCTAGTTATATACGTTTTCTGTTACTCTTTCCGCTACGCAACATATAAATTAATTGCAATAATTAACTTTGGTTTGATCACTAATTCTATTTCTTCTGTGTATTTCAATTTTGAAACTTTCAGCATCACTTTGACAGTTTGACTTTTCCAGTATCAACTTCTGGTAGTACAATTGCGCGAGTTCGCAGAAGAGTTCTTCCATAGAAGGTAGATGGGTTCTAGAATCCCATCGCATCAGCTTAGCAATGGCCTTTACGTATCAGGGCGGCCTGAGCAGCCGAAAGAAAGGACTCCAACGATGTCCTCAGCGGCCATGCCATATACCGGTGGAGACATCAAGAAGTCAGGAGAATTGGGAAAAATGTTTGATATTCCCGTCGATGGATCTAAATCTAGAAAATCTGGACCAATAACAGGTGGTGCTCCATCACGAGCAACATCTTTTGGAGGAGCTGGTTCACATTCTGGACCGATTCATCCTAATGCTGCTGCACGGGCTATCTATACTACTTCAGGTTCCATGTCTTCTGGTGTAAAGAAATCGAATTCCGGGCCATTGAATAAGCACGGGGAACCGGTTAAAAAGTCTTCGGGTCCTCAATCCGGCGGAGTAACTCCAACCGGGCGTCAAAACTCCGGTCCTCTTCCTCCTGTTCTTCCCACAACAGGTCTTATTACATCCGGTCCAATAACGTCTGGCCCGCTAAACTCGTCTGGTGCGCCTAGGAAAGTGTCAGGTCCTTTGGAAGCGATGGGTTCTATGAAGATGCAAGGTTCTGCTGCTGCTGTTCCCAATCAAGCTGTTACTGTTCTTAGTCAAGGTGATGAGTATTCCTTCAGAAGGAATTTTCCAAAGGCCATGTTTTGGTTATTAATTCTGCTTTTTGTCATGGGTTTCATTGCCGGCGGTTTTATTCTTGGAGCCGTGCACAATGCCATTCTCCTTATTGTCGTTGTGATTCTCTTTGGCTTAGTTTCTGCGTCTTTCACTTGGAACACTTATTGGGGGAGAAGAGCTATCATGGGCTTTGTTGCTAATTATCCAGACTCTGAGCTTCGAACTGCAAAGAACGGGCAATTTGTGAAGGTCTCCGGGGTATGTTTCGCTTCTGCTTCTATTGAGTTTATTATTCTCTATGTCATATGATACTATCCTAATTTCAATGGTTGTTTGGATTGACATTGAGTTTGGCAGAATTACGGTGTGCCGCTGTGATTTTGGCAACAGTTACATTTTGAAGCTTCAGCAAAATCATAGTGCCACCATGTCACCGAACTCACAGCCAATCCAAACATGCTCTCAAATATTTAACTTATATGCTTGACTATGCATCTGTCTGATTTTACATTTTATTAAAAATTATTCTTCACCTGTTTTGGAAGTATTTTGCTTGCTCTTATAATTTACTAGAGGTTTTCAAATATGTCAGTTTTTAAATAACATGCTGGAAGGATTGAAATTCTACTAGTAGAGTTGACTGTGATTTTGTGAAAATTGATTTTCGTTACTTATATGATTGTCACAGCTAAGATATGATCATGATAGTTGCACAATTGTATATTTGATTCTGTATGAATTGAGTATGTGTAGTATTGAAATTTTATCTATTATCATTTTACCATATAGCTTAAAAGAATCGACCGCATTGATATAAGACCTGGAAATTGGAATGTTAAATGGGACTGAATGATATAGGAGCTAACAAGAAAGTAAACTTGGTGTTGTTAAGGTTAAAATATCATGACAAAGGAGTGACCGCACGAGACAAGACATGATTAGGAAAAAACATTAAAGAGAAAATTGAGGTAGCTCTTGAGAAGGATAGTTTGAAAGAGTTAAAAGGTTATTGAGATAAACTATATTTTACTATAGGTCAAAATTGAGAAGGATTTAGATTTAAATCGTTTAATAGTCTATTAGTCTATTATTAGACATGACTCGTGATAGGGATTTATGGTGCTGTTTGATCCATGTAGGTGATCCCATTTAGTGAAAAAGGCTTTGGAAGTGATTGTTGTAGGATTTTTCAGACACGACATGACCTCAAACGAAACAAAAGTAGAAAATAATTGTTGTAGGAAAATGTCATCATGAACCGAAAGTCTTTAATAACGATATTAGCGGTATGATATAATTTTATTTTCATTGAATGAACTTTGAATGATACTAACCGAAAGCATTTAGGTTTGTATTCCTTGGTTGAACACTATAAACCTCTGGAGCATTACTACTTTTTGTTAACTGTAGTTTGTACACGTATCGGATACGTATCTGATAGTACATACTGGGTACACCTGTGATATGTACCTGGTATGCAGCAAAATGTTAACAAAAGTAGGTACATGACTCGTCATGTACACATCACTATTTACTTCACTCGTATGTTATTTTGATCAGTGTTTTTCCTCTTAGAACATATAATGATGGGGATGAGAAGATTATACTTGATTGATTTAACATGTACACTTTCCCATTAATTACATTACAAGCTTAAATGAGAGTAATGTTTGGCTGTGATATGTAGGTTGTCACTTGCGGTAATGTGCCTCTTGAGTCATCTTTCCAGAAAGTTCCCAGATGTGTATATACATCAACAAGTTTATATGAGTATCGGGGATGGAACTCAAAAGCTGCCAATCCTACACATCGCCGATTTTCTTGGGGCCTTAGATTGCTTGAAGTGAGTTACTTAGGTTTTTTCTTTTTCTTTAAATAATTTGTCTTGCGAAAAAAATTAAAATACTTCAATGCAGTATTGTCAAATAGTGGTTATAGCGCTGTTGTGTAGCGGAATTTGAACAAATTATTATTGTTCTGCTTTATGTTTTTTAGTAAAAAATGTTGTCAAATTGCAGCTACAGCGGCGCTATAGCAGAGCGGAATTTAATCAATTCCCTATTTTCCGCGATCTGCAATTGACAATGCTTTAATGTCTTATTGTTTTGAACTAATGATATTCTTTTGTGACAGCGGCGTGTGGTTGACTTTTACATCTCAGACTTCCAGTCTGGTTTAAGGGCATTGGTTAAGACTGGTCATGGAGCAAGAGTGACTCCTTATGTTGATGACTCAGTTCTCATCAATGTAAATCCAACTAAAGAAGAGTTGTCTCCTGAGTTCCTCCGATGGTTGGGGGAGAGAAATCTGTCAAGTGACGACCGCATCATGCGGCTTGAAGAAGGGTAACTTTTTTTATCTTTTTGTTGAATATATACTAACTTACCTCCATGGATGTGTGGGTGATTTGATAGCATCTTTGATGTGTGGCTTATGCTGCCAGATAAACTTGAATTTAGGGTCTGTTTGTTATTAATTATAAAAAAAGTGATTTTAATGTTCAATAATTTAGAAATTATAGTTCAAAGATCTTTAAGAAAAATAGAAGCTATTTTATGTTTGTTACCATAATAAAAATCACATTTTAAAGAAATTCATCTATCAAGAATAGTTCTTAAGAGAAGCTACTCAAAAGTCAAAACAACTTATCATTTGAAGTACTTTTTAGATTTTTTTTTCTTCAGATTCTCTTTTAAAATTTTGTAACAGATGAAAACTCTAAAAAGTGATTATTTGTGATTTTCTTTAAGAAAAGTTGTAGCAAACAAACCCTAAATTTGTATTGCCGCCTGATTCAAATCTTGTAACCTTTGATTCTTTTTAGCAACCTAGTTTATTATGTATTTTTAGGTAGTTTTATATCTAATGTCAAGTCATTGTTTAAGATTGATGATATGACTTAGGGTCTGTTTGTATTGATTTATTTGAGCTTATTTACTGATATAAGCACTTGTGAGAGACTATTTGACATAGCTTATAGAAACACCTTATGACATGTTTATAAGTTGTTTTCAGCTTATTTTCATAAACTCTCTAGATTAGCTTATGAAAACAATTTGACTGTCTTTTATCGTTGTTATTGAAATAGCTTAGACATACACTTATATGAGAAGCACTTAATTAAATTGTTTTTTCGAAACTCTGGTATAACTTGATTTCTAATTCAGGTATATTAAAGAAGGAAGCACAGTGAGTGTAATGGGGGTTGTTCAAAGGAATGAGAATGTGCTTATGATTGTTCCTCCACCAGATCCAATCACAACAGGTTGCCAATGGTTCAAATGTATTTTTCCAGCTAGCTTGGAGGGTATAGTCTTAAGATGTGAGGACATGTCCAAGAATGATGTCATACCAGTTTAACAACATTATGTGTGGAACAAGAAATGAATGTTTGTAGCATCATCATCTAATTGGTGGTTCTTAGATAGTATTCTTTTCCCCTCTATTATTAGTGGTGGTGGAATATATATAATATTGAGAGAAAATTATTATTATAGATTAAGATGGAAGAAATTGTTTGTGTGTTTATTTTTTTCAATCTCTTTAAATAGTTGTATAGCTATGGTTTGGTTGGTTTGATGTTATTCTAGGATCTGTAAACTTTGGTAATGTTTGATGCAGTGAAAATTCTTAAATGTATGAAGCATATTTGTGATTATGCTAACATGCTATATAGAATACAAGCTTTCTTTATGGTGTTTGCAAATCTTTTCTTCATGCATTCAACATTATTCGTGACCGTCTGGTTGAGATTAGATGATTCAGATGTCAAATAAATTTTGATTTTTTATTAAAACAAAAACTACTGAGTTTAAAATCTGGACTGTCTTCTCTTTATTAGATAGACAGTCCGTGCAGTCCGTGCAATCTTTAACTATGTGAATACATTGCATTGGAAATTTGAATCCCAAATATATGTAAGTGTTTCTTTTTTTCTTCTTAGAAACTGTCAAATTATAAGGCACACAAAAATTTGTCTTTTGAGATTTTTTTTTGTCCATTACATGAGACTTAGTTTGTACCAGTTTGACAAAATTAGGAAAAATGAAATGAATGTCTTAGAAACTTAATTATATTTATTTTTGTTTATTTTTATCGAATATAAGCTACACATCTCATTCATTAGAAAAAGATGGATTATGAACTTTTTTAAAAACAACATCTATATTTGTTGATACTTTCAGTGATTTTCAAGTGTATATAATAAATTATGCATTATTTATGTGAATTTTCTTAATTTATTTCAATGATCGTCGTTAGTATTGTTAATATAATTAATAATGTAAACTACATGTTTTTGATGACGACAAGACCACCAACTATGGACAATGCAGCAAGATCAAAAAGAAGATCAAACCATCTTGAATGAGCTTCCAAATCCAAATAATAAATGAGTAAATATAAAGGTATATGGTACAAATCAATAGTTCAAATACTTGAGAACAATTCATATTTACATATGCATTTAACATGTTTTCAAAAATCAAAAACAACATTAACAAATCATTTAAAATCATATTTTTGACAATTTGCATAAGTGTATTCGAATACACCATGTTGTATTCGAATACAACTTAAGTCAGAAGCAAAACTTTAAAAGGTGTATTCGACTACACGCATCTGTAGTCGACTACAAGCTAAGTCAGTGGCCAAGTGTATTCGACTACACCCATCTGTAGTCGACTACATGCTAAGTCAGTAGCCAAATGTATTCGACTACACTCATATGTAGTCGAATACAAGTTAAGTCAGAGGCTAAAATACATTGATCTGTATTCGACTACACTGATGTGTATTCGAATACAAGATGTAAAATTTGAATTTTTTGAACGTTACAAAGACGTGTATTCGAATACACATATACTGTATTCGAATACACCTGGAAACATTACAATTTTTCAGATCTGGAATGCCTCTAGAACATTGTAATTTTTCATCAAACCTCTTGGATCAATGGCCACGAATCTGAAAGGATGTTTTATGGAGTATAAATACCCCATAACTTCAGATCAAAAATTAACCATCCTTGAATTAATTCATTTGAACAACTTTGAACAAAATTCTGATTTTTCTAAGTACTTGCATTAGATTTTCATATCATTCTAAAAAGTTCTCAAGTACTTGAATTACTATTGAGTTGTTTATCAATATACCACATCTTAGATTTATTCAAACCTTATTGTATCATTTGTACAAGTAAGATAGTGGTGTGCTATCTTAGAAAGAATTGTTAGAAGTTTTGTAGCAAGAATCCCAGGGTGGGAATTGTACATTTTCTGACAAGTAGTTGATTAATCTCTTGTGGTGTGCAAGAGGACTGGACGTACCCTTGGTTATAAGGGGAACCAGGATAAATCTTATCGTGTTCATTTACTTACTGCACTTGTTATTAAGCCTTGTTCTTAAACTCAGAAAATCCAATTACCATA
>NC_021165.2:23170859-23185646 GCF_000331145.2 Cicer arietinum | reverse complement strand
TTTATGAACTCCTTTGTCGTTTTAATTCTGGTGTGTTTTGTATTACTCGTTTCAGGACTTATTATGTATTCACTTTTATAATCTTCTAACTTAATTTCCATTACTGCTATTCTTGTTCCCTTATATGCCTTTTGTGTATGATTTTACTCGCACCGTGTATGTCTCTTTGTTTTCTTCTTCTTTTTGATCATGTCAAAAGGGGGAGAAAATTTGGTGTTGTTGTTGCATTTCAAACCTTGTAGGCACTCAAAAACAATTTTCAAATCATCACATACAACGGGGGAGTATGCACCTATTACGGGGGAGCAAAGATTTCAACATCACACTCTCTTCACAACAACATTTTGTCATAATCAAAAAGGGGGAGAATGTAAACTACATGTTTTTGATGACGACAAGACCACCAACTATGGACAATGCAGCAAGATCAAAAAGAAGATCAAACCATCTTGAATGAGCTTCCAAATCCAAATAATAAATGAGTAAATATAAAGGTATATGATACAAATCAATAGTTCAAATACTTGAGAACAATTCATATTTACATATGCATTTAACATGTTTTCAAAAATCAAAAACAACATTAACAAATCATTTAAAATCATATTTTTGACAATTTGCATAAGTGTATTCGAATACACCATGTTGTATTCGAATACAACTTAAGTCAGAAGCAAAACTTTAAAAGGTGTATTCGACTACACGCATCTGTAGTCGACTACAAGCTAAGTCAGTGGCCAAGTGTATTCGACTACACCCATCTGTAGTCGACTACATGCTAAGTCAGTAGCCAAATGTATTCGACTACACTCATATGTAGTCGAATACAAGTTAAGTCAGAGGCTAAAATACATTGATCTGTATTCGACTACACTGATGTGTATTCGAATACAAGATGTAAAATTTGAATTTTTTGAACGTTACAAAGACGTGTATTCGAATACACATATACTGTATTCGAATACACCTGGAAACATTACAATTTTTCAGATCTGGAATGCCTCTAGAACATTGTAATTTTTCATCAAACCTCTTGGATCAATGGCCACGAATCTGAAAGGATGTTTTATGGAGTATAAATACCCCATAACTTCAGATCAAAAATTAACCATCCTTGAATTAATTCATTTGAACAACTTTGAACAAAATTCTGATTTTTCTAAGTACTTGCATTAGATTTTCATATCATTCTAAAAAGTTCTCAAGTACTTGAATTACTATTGAGTTGTTTATCAATATACCACATCTTAGATTTATTCAAACCTTATTGTATCATTTGTACAAGTAAGATAGTGGTGTGCTATCTTAGAAGAATTGTTAGAAGTTTTGTAGCAAGAATCCCAGGGTGGGAATTGTACATTTTCTAACAAGTAGTTGATTAATCTCTTGTGGTGTGCAAGAGGACTGGACGTACCCTTGGTTATAAGGGGAACCAGGATAAATCTTACCGTGTTCATTTACTTATTGCACTTGTTATTAAGCCTTGTTCTTAAACTCAGAAAATCTGATTATCATATCACTAAAAACAAGAAAATTTACTAACACCTAATTCACCCCCCTCTTAGGCGTACTTCTATACTAACAAATATTTTATTGATGCATATTATAATAAATTATACATTATCTATATAAATTTATTTAATTTGTTTCAATGATCGTCGTTAGTATTATTAATATAATTAATAATTTATTGAAGGTAAGAATAGAAATCACGACCCCATTTGAAAATTCAAACTTATATCTCTTAATCTAAATTTATTACTATCAATTTTGTGAAAATATTATTATTATTGATAAAAAAAAATGATTAAATTATTTTTTCATATATTAGGGATTAAAATAAAACAAGAGAGAAGTAAAGTAACCATGAAAGTAAAAACTGAGAGAAAATAAGAGAAAATGTGAGAAAATTGTAATTGCATTGACGGTGGATCTAATCGAATGAAATGGTTCGTGCATCAGTAAAAGTCGGTTCCGCGAAATTGGTAGTGATTTGCGTTGGTCTTCTAGGGTTTGCTCTCATTGCAGATTTTCTGTGGGCTTCTTCTTCATCTCCTTCTTCATCATCTTTCTCTGTTTTCGATTCCAAAGCTTCCACAATCATTGTTCCTACCAAAGAGAAGAATAAGAAAGAGAAAGAGAAAGAGAAGAAGAATGGTAGTAGTAGTAGTAGTGGAAGATTGCTTGCAGATGCTTATGCCGATTTGGCTGGTCCACAACTCAATTGGGAAAAGATGGAAACTTCACCTGTTCCTCGTCTTGATGGTGCTGCTATTCAGATTCGAAATCGTCTCTTTGTTTTTGCTGGTTATGGCACCATTGATTTGGTAACATTCTCGTTTCCATTCTTTTTTTTTTTATTCTCAAATTAGTCACTTTATTATTAATTCATTCACTAACACTGCAATAGGGTGTTTTCAATTCATATATGGCTTAGTTAAGCACTTATTTTGAATAGAAAACTTAAGTCCTAAATTAATTTGGACCAAATACATTAACTTTCGGTGACCAATTTTTGCTCATATTTTGAGACAGAGGTATTATATGATAAGTGCTTATGTACAAGCTACTTCTGTTATAGTTCTATAGTCAAAGAGAAAATATGGTGAGATTGTTTTCATATTAGATATAAGCTATTTTTGTAAGCTCTCTCAAACACTTGGGTCAAGTGCTTATGTATAAGTTTAGATAAGTTGTTTATAAGCAAATTTAAATGTAGACTTAAGTGTTTATTGTATATAAGAGCATTTATGTATAAGTTGTTTCTAACAAGCTTAGTTAAGCATGTTTAGAATAAGTGTTTATAGTATAAACACTTTTATGCATAAGCTGTTTCTAACAACCTTTTCCTGTATAAGAGCTAAATTGTTTCTATAGTCGAGCTTTTGTTGTATTAGAGCTTTTATGTATTAGTTGTTTTTAACATTGAAAAGGAAATGAGAGTAAATTCCAAGTAAGATTAAAATAGCTTACGCTAATAAGCTACATGGAGCATAGATATATTACAGACATTTTCCATAAGATCATGAAAACACTTACATGCAAGGGCTTAATTAGCACTGCATAATTCGTCCAAATAAGTTCTTTCAAATGTGTGTGAGTGTTTTTTGTTATATTCAATTGTGTTTTGCAGGTGCATTCTCATGTTGATATATATAATTTTGATGACGGAACTTGGGGAGGAAGATTTGATATGCCGAAAGAAATGGCGCATTCACATTTGGGAATGGTGACAGATGGAAGATACATTTATATAGTCACTGGGCAGTATGGCCCTCAATGTAGAGGTCCCACCGCACGCAACTTTGTGCTTGACACTGAAACAAAGCAATGGAAGGATCTCCCTTCTTTGCCAGTCCCTAGGTATGTATATATGAACAATGTATGTACATACTCTCTCAAATTACCACATCACAATTGTTTGTTTATTTATTTCTGACAATCCTTTGCAATTGACGTGCTTCAAATTATTTTCCCCCTTTTTTGGTTCTTTATGCCGGAAGGATGATATTGATGTCAAAGATGTTCCCCCCCAACCCCTTTTTAGTTCTTTATGTTGCTTCAGGGTGTACTGAAGACTCATTCTATTGATCACTTTCATACTTTAGTCATTAAAAAGATTTACCAATGCTGAATCTTGATCTCCCTTGAATACCATGATAGAGAACTAGGATGTGCAGAGGTGTCTGAAAGGTTCATCTCATCTCTGTTCACCAAAATTATCTTTAACTAATTGAATTGGAAAGTTGAAGTTTCGAAGAAGTAATGGTAATATAGACAACAGCACAGCAAAAGATAGAGAAGTGGGATTTGTATATATATAAAATGCGTAACTAAGTAAAACATGAGCCCTTATGTTATGTATTATTATTTATTTATAATAATGATATTTAATTTATACTGATATTGATAAAATTATTATGCAAAAAACATTATACTGTTAACTATTCTGGAAACTGAATAGACTAAGCCTAAAAATGTCATTCTTTCCAGTTTCAATCAGGTTTCACTAATTTGACTTTTGATGGACGTAGAAGGTGACCTGGATAAGCATTTAAGGTGCAGTTTGATTCATTTAGTCTAGGAAAAAGCTTTTGTTGTTGTTTCTGACTTGCTTTTTGGCTCAAAAAAAATTGTGGTTTGGGATGATTTGTCTTAGGAGTTTAGATGTGATTTGGTTGGACATTATGGTGTTTGTTTGATTCATGTAGTTGACTCTAGTGGGAGAAGGCTTTTGTTCTTGTTGCTCACTAGCTTAATTTCATGTATCTAATTTTTCTTGTATCATATTTTGGGTGGAAAATTTTAACAATATTGCACTCAATTTCAGATATGCACCAGCAACTCAACTTTGGAGAGGTAGATTGCATGTGATGGGTGGAAGTAAGGAGAATCGACATACGCCTGGATTAGAACATTGGAGTCTTGCTGTGAAGGATGGAAAAGCATTAGAAAAAGAGTGGAGAAGTGAAATACCCATTCCCCGTGGAGGACCTCACAGGTTTGTGACTTTCTAATTCACAATTCATTGAATTGGTATGGTGATTGATGAGTAATACTGTGCTACTATATCTATAGAAATAACATATTAGTAGTAATATTTTGTGTTACTATAGCAATCAAAAAATTGATTAGAATTATACATAATGATTTTCCCCCAAACCAGTGTGTCTTACTACTACTATTATCTTTAGTTTATTTTTCCTATTCATCTTTATCTGTGTTTCAAGGAAAGCCTCATCATAATTTTGAACCATTTTGGTCTCTTAAGTTGCTTAGGTCAGAAAAACTTCACTGTTTCCTTTTTTACTCTCCATTCATTTTAACTTCTCCAATGGATATTATATTCCTAATCCAGTGTCCTTTATGATTTTTTGGAATATGGAAACATGGTAGCTTATTGTTTTTCTTGTATTTACTTGCAGTATCATCTTTCATTATGTTCTCTTATCTGGTTATCCCTTATGATTATCTAAATTGTATGCTGAGAAGTACAATAAACGGTGGAATAAAGCTTGATATAGTTTTTCAAGGGATTAGGGTACAGAATTTAGATGTTAGAAGCAACAGACTTGTCATTTGAGTCTAACACATTCTAATCTAGATTTATTTATATGCATTTTTTTATGTGAATGCCAGCATTTATGTTTATGTCACCTGCAATTTGTTACTGATAAATATAATATTTTAGGGCTTGTGTTGTGGCCAATGATCGTCTCTATGTTATTGGTGGTCAAGAAGGCGATTTTATGGCCAAACCCGGGTCACCTATTTTTAAGTGCTCGCGTCGGATGGAGGTAAGTCACAAATATAATTGTTACGAATTACAATTCTTGTTTTATTTAGTCCTCTTGTGATCAAACCCAATCTTCCGCGATTTTGTTCCATTGTTTGACACTACCTGTCACTCTTTGTTTATTGTCATGTTAGGTGGTCTATACTGATGTTTACATGTTGGATGACGAGATGAAGTGGAAAACGCTGCCTCCAATGCCAAAACCAAACTCACATATCGAATTTGCGTGGGCGCTTGTAAACAATTCCATTGTTATTGTTGGTGGCACGACAGAGAAGCACCCTGAAACCAAGAAAATGGTTTTAAACGGGGAAGTGCTGCAGTTTAACTTAAATACTTTGGTACTGACTTCTCTTACAAAGCTCTTTGGAATTATGTCTTTGTTTCTGCATATTTGTTCATACTCAATCATTTATGTCGACTTACATTCTTATATGCATTGTACTCTAACTTAGTGGTTGGACTCAAGTGGTTAATAAATTTCAATTAAGGATGAATTGCTTACTTACCTCCCAGTCATTTTTTGGATTACCAGGGCTCCTTTCCTTGAGAATCAGAAGGTTAATGCCAAAAAAATGCATTTTACTCTTTTATATGCAAGTAACAACAATGAAATCCAATTGCAAGTAGGATAATCATACTATGTTATCAATGTCGCTGATAGTTTTCTTTTCAATGTTATCGATTTTGCAGAAGTGGTCAGTGATTGGAAAATTACCATACCGGGTGAAAACGACTTTAGTTGGATTTTGGAAAGGATGGCTGTACTTCACTTCAGGACAGAGAGACAAAGGACCTGATGATCCATCACCAAAAAAGGTCATTGGGGATATGTGGAGAACAAAATTAAAATTGAATGAGTGAGCAATGGCTGTGGAATCATTTTGTAGATTCTTTGTTTAACTATCCAAAATTGCAGCAGAGGCGAAGAGGCCAAAATATTACATATTCTTTGTCCCTAGAATATTCATTGTTGTAATTTATTGAGAATGACTGATTCAATTCAACATTAATAGTTGCTGTCACATTATACAAAAGGAAAATTTACACTCGCATTTCTTGAGGTATGCTTACATGACACACTCACTTCCTTTACCCTGTAAAAGACATTGACATCATCATAATTATATAAAAATAGAGATCTATGTGTTATTTAAACAGAGGTGTGTGCAACTTTTTCAGCAATTAAGGGTGGTGAGTGTTCATGTAAACAATAGTAGTGTGTGCACTATTGATAAACTTTTGTACTGCAGGAGTCTATCTATTGAAGTAAATATATGAATTAATTTTCAAGTTGGCAGCAAGAAATTTGATGTTTTACTCATGGAGTTAGACTGCCTCTTATATGAGCTATTACAAGAATTGAATCCAAGTTTTTTTCTTAAGGGAGAACATGTTACCAACTCTCCATTACCTTGTTGGTTATAAATTTGAACTTCATTTATGTTAATTGTTCTCATTTCTCATGGGATTATTATTGTCTCTTTTAGGTAAAATAGTCATATTATTGTTGTGTCAAAAAAAATAGAATATATAAATTGTGCCATTTAACCTGAAAATTATACTGAAGTTAATTTTTTTTTTTTAATTCAACTTGTTTTATATTTAAAAAAAAAAAAAAGAAATTTACAGTCTTGTAATGTTACAAAATTGACATTAATTCATCAGTTCCTTAACTATTATAGAAAAATAATACAGAGTTAATTTTTCCAGTTTGGAAAAAGAACATCTTTTATACTCATTTTTCTGTAGAAAAGACATACAAATTGAGAGACATTAAGGAACTGATAAAATTGTACTCTTACAACTAAAACACAAATAATTCTAATAATCGATGACTTGAACATTGATAGAAACTTATATGCATAATAAATTTCCATAAGAGATTTTTTTTTTTTGAGAAAGGAATAAGAACAGAAGTGAGAAAATTAAGAGATATAATGGATAATGTAATAGGAAAGGAAGAAAGAGATAGAAAAGTAAGTGTAGAAAGATATGAAATAAGAGAGAAAGTGCAATAGATTAATTATTGATGAACAAAGCCACAACTCCATATGCTAATGAACAGAGCCAAATGTTTTTAGCATCTTCATATCTTTTTAATTATAACTAGTTGCTGTTAAAAGAAGATATTGTCCTTGTAAGATCAATAGAGTTTCTATATTTACAAATAGAAAATACTACAACAACAACAACAACAAATGACACTAGAAATAGCTATGTGATTAAAATACTACTGATGTGATTTATACTGCACATAACATAATGGTCTTAAAGAAAAGAACACATTACATGAGATTCATTTCCTCCTTAATTATTTATTCCTTTAAATTTGAAGCAAAAGCTCCACAAGAAAGAGCTTTTTATCAAACTTAAGTCCAGAAGGTTCAACAAGCTGTAGTAAATCATCCACCATTCCCCCAAAAACATACAAATAACGACCCGAAGGATCTACACAGGCACGATGAAATGATCTAGACTCCGGTTCGTATCCGTTTGATTTCCAGCGTTTCCACATTCTTGTCAACACTCTCTTGGAATTCACTGTGGTTGAAGGGAAAGTGAAAGGGATTGAACTAATATCTAATATCCAAAAGTCATTTTTCCTATGTCTTGATGAGTCTTCACCTCCATAAATTAACAACCTACCTCCTAAAACCATTGTAGCTGTGTGACCAACTCTAGGAAGTGAAACACCATCTGGTATGTTTTGCAAATCATAAAGCACTTGAATCCATCTCATGTAACCTTGACAAGTATCCAATAACCAAACATCATGAAGCACTTCATAACCTGAACCTCTACCTCCAAATAGTATTGTCCTGTTTCTTGCAATGCAAGTTAACGTGTGTCCTGAACGAGGCGGAGGCGATTGTTGGATGACAATCTCGTGCCATGTACCAAAACAATGACTATCTGATAACTCTAAGATCCATGTGTCCCCTAAACGGAGACCGTGAAGTCCGATTCCTCCGTGGATTACCATTCTCTTGTCGTCGATGCAACAAGCAGCATGAGCTCCTCTAGGTGGTGGAGCAACATTTCCTACATCAAGCATTTTCCAGGAAAATGTTATGCCTTTGTTTTCATTGTGTGTAACTTTACCAACCCATGTATCGTTTTGACGGTTTCCGTGATCGTTGATGCCTCCAAATAGAACAAGTAAATCACCCATTTCTACACATGTATGACCAAATCTTCCACTTGGTATGCCTGAATGGACTGTCTGCCATTTCAATATTCTCTGGAAATCATTACCAATGTATGCCACCCACGTGTCATCGAGATGTCGTCCTAAAACAAAGCACAGAACAAATATATTATATATTAGCATGTGAGTATTCGACTTGTATCCTTTGCAACCTCTTAAGTGAAACATCGGCCATTTGATTAATCTAACTCATATTCTTCTATTAGATTAATTCATCGGTCGAGGTTTGGCTGGAGAGGCTTCAAAGGATCCGTGGTGGTAACCATTAACAAGGTTGTCAAGAGAAATAGAAACTTCCTATAAAGGGTCCTATCCTTAGACATCGTATCATATAAAGACAGAACTTGGTTTGAAAATAGTCTTAGAAATGGACAAGAGAAGATGAAAAAGAAAAATAAATTAAAACATACAGTTCATAACAATGAGAGGCTCTGCAAACATTTTAAACAAGAAGAATGTGCCTAATGATGAATAGTGTTTGCTTTAGTTAATAATTGCCCTTTTACCAAAATTCCAATGAGAGGATGCAGCTTTATTTAATTGTATTCTTCAAAAGAAAGTGTGATGAAATGAAACTCTTTTTTTTCATTAGACAGTCTCATTAATATGAGATGTAAAAGACTTTGTATATCATGTAGTTAACCCTTTATTAGGAGTCTCACTCTCTTCAATGAACCTATATATTGCAAGGCAAAAAAGGTAGTGTATAAAATAATTCATATGGTAGCATGTGCCCCAAAAAGGGACATAATATATAGTAGTCCACAGGTATGCTAAGATCATCAAGTTGAAGTCTCCTAGGCAAGTTGACATGCTATAGAATCCCAATTTACATAAATAAATTATTGTAACAAGAAATAAAAAAGAAAGCTTATACTAATACATACATCAATCTTTCATATAATAAAATACAGTGATAAGAAACTTGACATGAAAATTACCATAAATTCACTTCATTCTCAAATAAAAGCTCTATTCCCTAAACTATTACCAGCTAAAATAGTGTAACACCTAATCTGTTAGATGGCCCAATGTTGCAAATAAGGCCATGCCATCTAGAACTTTCAAAATTTAGTCTTAATTGCATTTTTGGTCTCCAAGTGCCACGATAGTGTAATTATAGTCTTTGTGTTTCAATTGCGCGAATTGGATTGTGCAATTATGGTCTTCATATTTCAATTGCACGAATCAGGTTCTCCGCACATCCAATTGTTACAATCAGCTCCTTCCCTCGATTAACCGGTCTAACTTTTAACACTAAGATCCTACATAGCCAATGTGGATCTAAATTAGTGTTGACTTAAAAATTAGACGGTTAGTAGACAGAGGACCTGATTGTGACAATTGAGATACCTAAGAGAGACTCGGGTCGCGCAATTGCAACCAAGATCAAAATTATATAATTTAGAGACCAAAAATGCAATTAAATTTTTTAATTTAATATCCTTTTCTTTTTAGGGTAAAGAACTTGTCTCTCTTTATCAAAACTAGGTGCCATGATATACAAAAAAAAAATAGATAAGATTATAATATATAATATCCAAAATCAGAAGCCATGTGAATCATTTTTGAAGATACACAACACTAAACAACAGAAAATAACCAAAAAAAGAAAGAAAAACAAAAGAATATGGAAAGAGAAACTAACCTCCATCACATCCACCACCAAACAAGACAAGACAATCAGAAACAAAGTTGAGAGAGTGAGAAGCTCTTGCTGTGGGGAAATCCAAATCTCCATGAGGGTATGACAATTTATGACAACAAAGAGAGTCCATCTGATAAACTTTTTTGTATAGTTTCATCCATGAAAATTGATGTTGTTGGTTATGGTGATTGGACTTGAGTAGTGAATCCACACATGTTGAACCAAAGTCTCTCTTGCACAAGGATTTCCAAAGTGTGTTAGATGAAGTTAAAACTTTGAATCTCTTGCAAGTTTTAGATAAAGAGAGAATTGCATCTATAGGGAGAAGAAGGATAATAGTAAAAAGATAATCTTCAGCTATGTTGGTTATTGGTGATCCACTATAATTTTGATTTACACTAAAACTAGTAGCTTCTTCCATGTTTGGTTTTTTTTGTTGAAGCTATGTAAGGTTTTGGTTTGATGATTGTTGGAAGAACAAAAGTTTATGTTTTTTTTTTGGTTGGCTTGTGTTTGGCAGAAGACAGAGAAAAGGGTTTGTTTGAGGTAGATGGTGTGATAAGTTGAGATAGACAATTGGTAATTGGTAAAATTGGTTTTGGTTGTTTTTGTTGAGTAATAATATGTTCTATTGAAGATAATGGTAATTTTGTTTTGATGTTATAAAGATTGATTTTTGACAGGTTAGTGGGGTGCCCATATTTTCTTTGTCGTTTTTATGAAATTATTAAGTGTTTTGGCTTTGTTTCATCATGTTTTTGTAGGTTGTTCATTTTATCAAGATAAGACAAGAGATTTCACTTTTTATGCCAAAACAAAATTTGAATGAAAGAAGGAAGGAAAATAAGAACTCTGACATTGGCAAAAATCATTGTGTAAAGATACTACATTAGGTATGGTAGTTTTTTTTTTCTTTGTTATAGTTAGTGTAATTTAATTTTGAAGAGTATGCTTTTGTCATGTTGACTTTTCTTGTCTAAATTTCAATCAACTTAAGAGGTTGAATTAGTTAGACCCTACTAAACATTAAGACAGTCATGTTACTTTTAATTTAGGTTTCCACCAACAATTAATAGAGCTTGGATAGCTAAATAACAATCATTTGAATGGAACATCTATAATTAGCATCTTTGAATCTGCCCAATAGAGACAGAACGTGATTAGTGAGATAAGGATTTATTATCACAATGGACCCTCAATTGAGTGCATGTATTTATCTTAAGGGTGTTTTGATTATGACAATAGAGACAAAATAAAGTGTATCTGTGAATTAGTTTATCTTGAGAAATTTTTCAAGCACTCATTGTCATATAATTAATTTAGAAAGCCATACAAATATATCCTTTAATTTAGAATATTTAGAAAACCATAAGTGCACTAATTGAATTACAGTATTTTAATTTGAATAAAGATTAGGCCAAGTTTAGCATAGCCTCACATAGTTTCATTTATACATCTTATATTATTTCTAGTTTGAGTATAGCACACAAAAAACATTGCGAGACAAATGGATTTAATGCATTCAACAAAAATTACTGTCAATGATCTCAGCCGTTGAAAATCAGACAGTTGATTTCAAATTTCCAATTTGCCGAAGTCATAATATAAGTTATCCGATCTCAATCTAACGGTTTAGATCAACTAACTGCAGTGACTGCAGTAATTATTGACAGCAGTGAACCCAACTACGTGATCCACCAGCCTTAATAAAATACATCCTTGCAGTTGCACTTATGATACAATTTCTGGTGCATGTCAGCCACACCCAAGAAGTATAAATTAATGTGTCCAAAAAAAGTCAAAGATTAGAAGCTTGAAGGATTCGGAATCTTCATTCTTGTCTACTCATGTCAAAGGGAGAGGATAATATTACGCAGGTGCAACTTCTTATTTCTGCAAATCAACAACTTATTTATGCAAATTGCAGACTTTTCCTTTGTGTATTAATTTCTGAAGAGCAGCTTTGGCTTCTTCTAATGTTTCTACAGTCTGCCCTTCATCAAATGATATCCTCTGAATGTTGAACTGCATACAAGACATAAAATAATACTAAGAAAAACAGAAGCTACAAAAATATTAGATAGTCAATCTAACAGCTGTAATAAAAGCTTACCTGGGCACCTTGACGGACCCTAATATCGGTCCCTTTGCTGTCGATGGATATGAGTGCTGCGTCATCTACCTCAGACTCACTAGATAGTAGTTTCTTTAAGGGCTTTGAGAATATTGCATTGAGTTCCTATTATTTCAAAAAAAATAAAACCAAGCAATGAAGTGATATAGATAACTTAAGACCAATCTAGAACGCCAGTCATTTGTTTAATTACAGAAGCCATTAGTGTCTGTTGTATTAGACATCAGTTTGTGACAGTTAAATGTTTAGAGATAATTAGCCATCGTAACAATTGCCTTCAACTGTAGATAAGCCCGTAAAAATCTCAAACACTGAGATCAACATAATATGATATACATGGCTTGTTTCTCTTTCACTTTCTCAGTTTCCCGCAGTTTCCTTCATTTCCTTACCGATGCTCAGATTCTTTTACTCAAGGACAGATTTTAGATAATTATATGAACAAGTATATAAGTGATGCAATGTCATTGGAAAAGATTTGACTGAAACAGCTAGACTCGCAGATCAACCTATGTTTGAGGGTTATTTTCTGGTAGGGGAGAAATAACTAATAAGGATTAGGACTCGGGAAAACTAAAGTAATAATTTATCTACCCGTTTTAGGAACTTCAGGGAATAAAAGGAAAAAAGTAATGGATAACTAGTAAATCCATAAATTCATCCTGAGTGAAGTACGTGAATGTTCATTTAGTTATGCATAATGCATCTATCTCCACTCTCCAGCTACTATGCTTAAGAAGTTATAATCTCCCTTCCAGAAACCAAATCCATAAAGTTCTTCTAAATGGAGTAAGAAAGAAACTATTTGAGTTAGAGGTAAGAAACAGAAGTATTTTTCCTTTAAAATCCTGAGTTAGAATTCAGAAAAATTACCTTCAGATACTGCTCACCCCCATCAACTGCAATCTTGTCAGGTTGAAGGGTTTCATACTCCTTTACATCCACCCAGGCAACAGTACCAAAGCCTCCAATGAAATATATGTCACTGAAATACACAAAAATGATTGAATTAGGTGTGTAAGTTGTGGTACCGAACAAGAAGAATTTGTTTTCCCAATTCTGCATGGAATTTATGGTTTGGGAGTGCTGCATTATGTTAGACTATTTATTATTAGTAAATATATATTATAATATAAGGAATGTTTATAAGAGGAGTGGGGAGGCAGAATTAATTGTGACAGGGCAGAATTGATGGACAGTTATTGATATGGCAGTTTGAGACAGTTACTCAGTTAGTTATTATTGTGTGTGAAAAAATAGGGAATTGCAGCCTATTGTGGGTAGGCATTAAATTAGAAAAAAGGTTATTGGGTGGGAGAGACCAAGCTCTCCAATTCTTGGAAGTAGGGATTATGTATCTTTGTAAAATAATCTGTTAAAATGTGTGAATTGTAAAACAGTCCCTTTGAGATCTGTTAGTCCAGGGATTTATCTAAATAATACAGTATTCCATTCCTTTCCTATAATTTCTATATTGGTACAGGTTTTATCACATTATCTCATAAGGAACTACGTAAATTTTTATGGGATGTTTCAAAGAGAAACAAAAAGTCCTTCACATGATCTTGATGCTTCACCAAACCCTAAAAGTATGATTGTTTCATAACTAACTGGAAACTGTTTCTTTTGTCAAAATGGGCCCAATATTGACAAATATAAACCAGGCCAAAGTAAAGTGCCCCCAAAAGAATTTGCATAAAAGATGATTTGTTCAACACAACATGGCTGGAAAGTAATAGACCTTATATTCTGCATCCTAAAATAGTAGAAGTTGCCCCACTGCTGAGAAGGACCCTGATGGTGTTTTGCAATGTACTGCTTATGTGCCCATTCCTGTTAGGCAAATAAACAACAATCAGAAATAGTTCTGAATATGTGCTTAACGGTAGAAAAAAGTGTACATTTTCTGAACCACAAGAATAAATTATTAGATCAATAACCTGTTGATCTTCTGGAAGCGGATAAACATCCCCAAAAATAGTTACTCTTGCGTTCGACAAGCCACTCCATCCAGGTATCTAATAAACGTAACTTTCAATAAAACTCAAACGGAAAAAAAAAAGAAGCACAACATAAAAGCTCAGATAGGAAATATCAAATAGCAAACCTGAACAACAAGAGTGCATCTTGGGTCAGCCAACAAATTCCTAGTGTGAATTGCAAGAGGAGAAAATGAGAATATTGGATCTGCAAATCAAGAACACATGTCATGTTTTATAGATAAACACTGAATAAACAAGTAAGGTAGTGATCAGATGAAACAAATTTCAGAAACGAATCAAATAATCAAGCTTATGTAATGGAGATTGGAGAGGGACAAATGATACCAGCATACTGGCACATCCCGAGTAATTGGATATATTGAATAGGAGAGAATTTCCTCTCTGGTAGGAGCTTCAGCTCTGGTGATACTTCAGAGTTGTAACTGAGCACACTGCTCTTTTCCATTGAATAATAGAAAACAGAATTTCTTAGTTTTCTAGTTTCTATCATCCCTA
>NC_021165.2:23163330-23170569 GCF_000331145.2 Cicer arietinum | reverse complement strand
CCTACACGCTATTCCCATACACTTATAGCACATGTTTATGATAGAAATAAAGATAGGCTGAACGAAAATATTGAGATACAAATGTGTGAAAGGAGAGGCAAGAGGGGAACTAAAGAAAATGGGGAAGTACCCACTGCAGAAAAGATGTCAAGAGAAAAGTTTGATAGAAGAGAATGGGAAATTGGAAGGACCTAACAACATGGATAGCTATCACAGGATGTGTGAAGATAACAGAATGAGTTATGGTAAAAATCAATGCTTGTCAAAACCAGTAGAATTGGTTCAAAACTGGTGACAAAGAATTGATTTGAACCATCCAAGACAATTTATAAAGGCACATTTACATGAATTTCATAATTGGTTTTCTTTATCTTGCAAATCATATAGTATGACCATTTTATGTTAATTAATTTGATTTGACTTAACTTCTAAATATTTTGTGTTAATATATTACTTGTATATAATATTATAATTATAAATATTATATTAATCATCATCTGTTTGACAACAGTTGAACTATTCAACCATAAGTTCAACGATGAACCGATGCCTTTATCGGTTCAATGATCAGTTCAGTTTTTATAATATAGGAAAAACAAAGGGGGAACGAAGATAGAAAGAGACGGGTAATGAAAGGCATGGTAGACTGGAGTATTCTGTTCGGGTGCAACATCCCCATTGTTATGTTGTTTTCTTTAAAAGAGGATTACCTCCATCGGTATGCTACTTAGACTACTTTCTACCCAAATCTCCAGCTCTTATCATATTCTCACTCTTTTCTGATCAATGATTAAACCTTGACTGGAATCATCTATAATCATACCCAATTTACAACTATTTAATTATCTCATCTCATCAACTTAGTTTAACCAATTATCAAGATTGCTACATATCTGCCAGGCACCTTGGACCAGTGGACCTCAACTCCCAACTCAATCTCCTATTAACCTTATTCAAACCAAGGATATACAGCCAAGTAATAAATCCATACTGCATAAAATATACAAAGTGAATAGAAAAATCCAATCAAGCAAACGAAGAATTATCGACTTACGGCCCATCGAATCCGGTGCAAAATCAACCAAAGAACCAAATGGATATCCTTCTCGTCGGTGGTGCATACGAGACATTACAGTGCAAAGATGAGCAAATCTGGCCTTGAATTATACAAGGAAATAACATTTGAAAATCAATAAAAGTAATCCACGAATGAAAGCAGTGCTAGGTTCAGTTCTACTGCAGTATATATCAATAATTCACTTTGAGTTATACTATAAAAAATACCAGCACCAGTGCAACACCTTACCTGCTCCATCAAATTGCGAACCGCCAAAGCAGGTCTAGGCAAACCATGAGCCGAGGTTGCACTCTGGACACCACCTGAAATAGGAGTTCTGAAAAGTCCAGCCCTTGTACCCCCACCTGACCCACTTCCTCCAGGAGTCGTAATAGTTGACCATGACATGCCTGTTTGTATTGGCTCATGTGCATCATCATCATCATCATCAGTAATCTGAGAATGGCTTAAATTTTCCTGCAGAATAATAAAATAAACCCAACTAAATCACTCAAATGTCAATGCTAAACATATTAGTTGATCATCTATAAACAACAGACCGATCAACGACCCTATTTTTATGAATAATTAAATCAACAACCCTATATCCAAAACAACAGACTGATCAACCCTGTTATTTGGTTCTGTGAGAGCAAAAAAATATGTAAAATTAAATGTAAAGTGATTTATATATGATTACACTCACGTAAAAGTAATTTGAACAATAAACATCATGTTTGGAGACAAAAGTGTGTGTTTAGTTTTACAGCGCTGAAAATTTATTTTTTAATGATTTGATTTTGATTAAAAGTGGATTAAATTTGGTTGCTTTCACTTAAAAGTGACTTGAACAATTATTCAAGACTAAAAATCAATTCCAATTTCTGAAGAAAAAAGCTCCAAATTTCAGCATTCAAAGTCAAAATTAACTCTACTAAAAAAACACTCCAACATATCAAAATCGATTCTATACTTCTAAAATCAATTTTGCCACCTCCAAAAGTAAAACAAACTTATAAATGACAGCTTCAAATTAGAATTCATTCTAACTCTAGAGGAAAAAAAACACATTTTACTCAAGAACACTAACCACTTCAAATTCAATTTTATACAACTAAAATCAATTTGTCTCTTAAAAAAACCGCTCAAACATATAAAAATCAGTTTTATACTTCCAGAATCAATTGTGCCTCTTCCTCCTAAAGTTAAACGAACTCACACTTACAAATAACAGCGTCAAATTAGAATTCATTAAAATTCTAGAAGAAAAAACAGTTTTACTCGATAATTCCAAACACGTTAAAATCAATTTTATGCAACTGAAATCACTTTTCTCTTAAATGAAATAAATCCAAACATGCACATAAAGAGAGATAATCAAAACACAAGTAATAATACATACGAATATCAATTAATAAAGAGAGAGATAATACTTGAGGGATCGAAGGTAAAGCGGAGACATTGAGTTGATCATCGCCTTCTTCGCTGGGAAGATGAATAGGGAGAGCAGAGATACGAAGAGGAAGAGCAACCGACGTGTTTGACGGTTGAGCGATTTTGAGAAAGGAAGGTCGCGGTGTTGCGGCGGCGATAACGGCGGAAGAAGGAGTTCGGTTATGGTGGTGGAGAGAATGAGTATCGGAGATTAAATGAAACGACATCGATTCCATTGGATTGAATTCAGTTATATGAAAATTTAGAGCAATAAGGTTTTTTGGGTTTTTGAAGCTAAAACCCTATTACCGTATAGATTAGAAAGAATATAATTTTTTTATTTTTTTTCTATTATGATCGATAGGGTTGTGAGTGTGATAGAGTTGAGCCAGATTGATATATTCACCTCAACCAAAAAGGAAATAATCCTATATTCTTTCTATAAAGGAAATACTGTAATTCATATATGGAAATGGAAATTGAAATGAAATAATATTCCTTTATTTAATTACTCTAGCTAGAGTTTGTACCTCACAAAAATATAAAAATTAGGATGCCAAAACAAACTAATCCATCTATTTTGCCTCTTTTAGCGGGTTAATTAATTAGTAGAGGTGTATTGAAAATCTCACTCTACTCTAGTAAATAGATCGATCCTACAAATCAATCATGTTTGAACTTAGATAAAAAAACAAAAAAAATATGTCTTTTGAGTTTTTAGTATTCTAAAAAACCATTTTTATTATTTATTTATTTACTATAATTCTTTTTTAAATAATAGAACTTTAAAAAAAAAACTTAAAATGAGAAGTTTATGATAACAGTTAATTCAAAAAAAACATGTAATTTGTATTATGTTAAAATTTATAAAAATAATTTTTTAATTTTTTTTTTTAATTATAACAAATCAGTCTAGTATAATTTATATTATTTTTTTAGTAAGCTTTTTTAAAAATAAATTTAAAAAATATAAAATTATAATTATTTTTTTGCTTAAAATTTGTTTTTTTTATCTAATAGTAAATTTCATCATAATTAACTTACAAAACGTCTAATTTAACAATATCGACATTTAATTTAATAATTAAAATTATATTTGATGATCGCTTAAATTTGTTTTTATTTCTACAAATTTATCTCGTTTTAATTTTAATATTTGTAAAATATTTTTATTTATTTATTTATACTCTTATATTTTCAAAACAAATTTTAAAAAATTATTTATGTAAAAAATATTGAAGTCATTAATTTTAAATAATATAGTGATTGTATAAATATTACTAAAAAAATTAACATTTAAAATTAAAAATTATTTTATTCACTAATTTAATTAAAAATCTATAACTAATTAATTAATAAATCAATTAAATAATTAAAAAAAAACAATTCAACTATCTTCATTTTCAACAAGTTTTCGCTGTTTCCCAAATTTTCGGCGTAGGTGTGGATTTGTTGTTCTAGGTTTTCTTTGACAGAACAATATGGTTTATTGTTCTGGGTCTAGTCCATTTTCAAATTAATTTAGTTAAGTTAAATTCATAAAACAAAGATAGTTGATATTTAAATAATTTTAAAAAGAACATAAATAAATTTTATTTTTTTAATCTATAACTAGTATGTAACTCGTGCGTTGCACGGAAACAACGATTTTAGTTGACTTTAAAAAAATAAGTTGACATTAAAAAAATAAGTTAACTTAAAAAAAATTACAATAAAAAAATTTAAAAAAATCTAATTCTAACTTAACTTAAAAATTACTTTCCTCAATGTTATTGATGAAAAGTATGACTCCAACATCACTCCTTAATCTTACTTTGATTCTTTATTTTTTGAATTCCACAAAAAATCTTTTTTCTTTCCAAAAAAACTTATTATAAAACAAAACTTTTAATTTTAAACAAATAAAAACAATAATTATTAAAAAAAAATTAAATAATTAGATTAGATGAAATAAGAATTTTTAAAATAATGGATATGGACATATATAAAATAAGTAAATTAGTAAATGTAAAAATGTAAGTAACTTAATAATGAATTTTTATTTTTATTATTCAACTTATGTTGTTTATATGAAATACATGACATGACATTTAAGAATTTATATAAATTTTGCTCATACATGACATTTAAGAATTCATATAAATTTTGCTCATACATGACCTTTAAGAATTCATATAAATTTTGTTGTATCAAGTGGCAAAATATCATTCATTTTAGTACTACACACAAAATACTAAAGAAAAATTTTCCCATTACAAACAAAAAATTACAATACACATAAAAACTATGATCTTCATTAATCTTTCATAAATCCTTTGAGTTATTTTGAATTTGCGTGATATTTAATAATAAATTTAGAATATAAAATGTATAGTATATTGGTTTTGACCTTTAAGAATTCATATAAATTTTGTTGTATCAAGTGGCAAAATATCATTCATTTTAGTACTACACACAAAATACTAAAGAAAAATTTTCCCATTACAAACAAAAAATTACAATACACATAAAAACTATGATCTTCATTAATCTTTCATAAATCCTTTGAGTTATTTTGAATTTGCGTGATATTTAATAATAAATTTAGAATATAAAATGTATAGTATATTGGTTTTTAAATTTGATAAAATAGTGTTTGAAGTTTGAAAAACCATTACTTTCAATGAATAAATGAATTGTTATTATTTTTTCCTTCACGTCTATAAATTTTAATGGAATTCATGGCTAAGAAGCCTAAATAAATTTTATATTTACTTAAATAAATTATTATTTTTTATTTAATATAATGACAACACTATTTATTAGACAACTTAGAATTAAAATTATTAGGACGAACATCAACTATTTATGAGACAATTTAAATAAGACAAATCTTATATAAGAGAATAGAAATATAAATATAATTTAGAATCGGAGTTATTAAGACATATGTTATATAAGAGGATAGAAATATACATATACAAATTTACAATTTTTTGAGACAAAATTAAGAAATATAAACAATACAAAGTATATATATACTCTAGAAAGTTGCTATATACAACACGAATAAATACATAGTTCCACCAGGAATATTAATCTCAGATCGATAAATAAAAGCTCATGAATATTAATCTCAGTAATATTTCCATTGCATACAAGTTTTGTTAGACGTTGAGGAGATCAAGACAGAAACCACAACACAACTCTAACAGCCAAATTCCATAACTCATTCTTTGGAGAAATTAAAGCAACAAACTCTGATGGAGAAATTGAAGCAACAAATGGAGAAATTGAAATAACAATGATTTTTGTTTCAGACACAGGATAAAGATGAATAAGAAAGAATTGTATATAGAGAGATAATATGAATGATATTTATAAGAGAGACGCAAGAAATGAGAGAGTACTGAAGATGACGGTTAACGGAGTACGAGAATTAAGAAAGAGGTGGTTTCCAAAAACTGTCAAGTTGTGGTGTGATTGATTGTATTTTGCTGTTATTTTTCTTCTTTTTTAATTGACCACTAACGTAGTAGTGTAGTGTATTTTATTTTTAATTCATTATTCTTATTTTGATTCTTTTATTTTTCAATTGACCACTAACTTTTCAACTGAGCCGTGTACAAAGTCGTGTAACATAAGTTTAATTTTATTCTTTAAAAAATAAATATTATTTCTAGTAACAGAAATCTGATATCTTCCTAACACTCTGTTGAGCTGACACGTGTCAAACTTGTCAAATTATCATCTTTGCTTTATTATATTGCATACATTACCTTTCAAAAAACTGTTGTCAAATTAGTGCAATTGATTGTATTTTATTGTTATTTTTTTTAATTGGCCACTAAATTCACGGTGAAATACCAGGTCGCATTATATTTTATTTTTAATTTATTTTCTTATTTTTTAATTGGCCATTCACTTATGTATTCCATTAACTTCTCAACTAACGCATACAATATCTTAAAAAAAAAACTGTCAAGTAGTTGTGGTGTATTGTATTTTATTTTTAATTTTTTAATTGGCCACTGAGTTCTCACGGACGTATCGTAGACAAAGATCGTGATGTAATTTACCAAATTTAAATATTTTTAATTTTTTAATTGGCCCCAAATTTTTGATACGAATATTACTAAAAATATTTATTTTCTTTTATTTTTAATTTTTTTTCTCATTAAAAGAACGTAATGTAATTTACCAAAATATTATTTATTTATTCACTTGCAAAATTAATATTTCAATTATTAGATCAATATTCATTTATGGTCCAAAATAAAATAAATTCTCTTTAAGTTGAAATTCAAAAGAAACAATATTGACTGAAATTAATGACATTCAACATTTATATTAAAAGTTAATAATGAAAAGTAAATTACAATGTGCCACAAAAATTTAGTAATACAAAATATTATTTTTAAATAAAATCTCATTTTTCCACGTGCGTGCACCAATCAAACATCATTCGTGCAACTCTTTGAAATCATTAGTACCTAAATGTTGGTGTAAGGGGTCAGTTCATCCCACAACAAAATTAAACCAAATAATAAATTAACAACCATAAAATATGAACATAAAATCTTTTCGTAATAAAAGATTTAAAAAAAATTGATTCTTTAATAGTTGTTAAAGATGTAACAAAAGTCATAGAATGTATCTAAATAAATCAAGTAGCAACCGTAGAGCAAATAATTAGATCAAAATAAAATAACATTAAAATGTATGCAAGTTATGCATGCTCCTAAACATATATGATCCGGATATAACCA